>NC_136946.1:733358-741186 GCF_949987615.1 Pollachius pollachius | reverse complement strand
GAGAGAGAGAGAGTCTTGTAATGGGGGAGGGGAGATGACTCAGTTTATGGGAGAGAAGACGAGGAGAACTAGATAATTAAATGGAGGAAGAGGAGCTGAGGGGACAGGAGGAGATAGGAGAGGGAGGGGGAGGAGGTGAGAGGAGGAGAGGAGATAGGAGAGGAAGAGGAGCAGAGGGGAGAAGAGGAGAGGAGATAGGAGTGGGAGGGAGGAGGGGAGGGAGACAGGGGAGGGAGACGGGGGAGGGAGGAGGACAGGGAGACGGGGGAGGGAGGCAGATGGAGGGTATGGGGGAGTAAAAATAGACAGAGACAGGAAAGAGGAGGTGTAGACGTCTTTCTGTTGTCTGCCTCCTCATCCCCTCGTCCCCGTTATTATCCCCGTGTGCGTGTGTGCGTGTGTGTGTGTGTGCGTGTGTGTGTGCGTGTGCTTTGGTTTTAACAGGATAGTTAGCGGGCTAACAGGCTCAATGGTGCTCATAATGATATTCATAATAGTAATGGAATTAATAATAATGGTATTACCTCTACAGCTAATAATAATAACACTGATGGTAATAATAATTAGGACTGCTCACATCCGCGCACCCCGCACCGGGGAGGAGATCCGTGTTGCCAGATTGGGATAGATTTACCACAATTTGGCAACCCTGAAATCTGAAATCTGGTCCAATCTGGCAACACTGGCTGAGATAAATTCTCAGGGGTGACCCGACGAGGACCTATTTATTGTTCACCTGCTTTGGCAATGTAGATGTTTCTTTCTCATGCCAATAAAGATTTTTAAAATTATTGCAGTGAATTGAGAGAGAGAGAGAGAGAGAGAGAGAGAGAGAGAGAGAGAGAGAGAGAGAGAGAGAGAGAGAGAGAGAGAGAGAGAGAGAGAGAGAGAGAGAGAGAGAGAAAGTAAAGAAGGCATAGACAATGCAGTTGGAAAAATTAACCACATCTTTATGACTATAGCTCATAAATCACAATTGAAAAAATCCAGCCACAAACCCCAAAAACATAAAGAGAACAATTGGTTTGATAGAGAATGTCAAGAAAAAAGAAAAGAACTTAGAAAATTATCCAATCAGAAACACAGAGACCCAAGCAATACAGACGTTCGCCTTCTTTACTGTAACATGCTCAAACAATACAAACGTACACTTAAGATCAAAAAGGCTCAATACACACTCAAACAACTGACAATAATTGAGGAGTCCATAAACACAAACAAATTCTGGGAAAATTGGAAAAACCTAAACAAAACCAAACCCAACCAACCAGTTATACAAGATGGAGACATTTGGATCAATCACTTCAAAAACCTATACAGCAACATCCCTATCAAATCAGATTCGGAGCAAACTCAAATTACAGAAAACTTAAACAAATTAGAATTGGCCATCAAAGACTCCCAGAACCCTTTAGATCTATTTATCACTGAAAAACAAGTGGAAGAAAAATTAAACAACCTTAAGCCAAAGAAATCATGTGGAATTGACGGCATCCTAAACGAGATGTTGAAACACAGCAGTAAAAAAATCAGATTGGCTATTCTAAAATTATTAAACTTGATCCTGAGTGTAGGTTACTTCCCAGACGTCTGGAATCGTGGTCTCATAACACCTATTTTTAAAAATGGAAATAAATCTGACCCTGATAATTACAGAGGCATTTGTGTGAACAGTAACCTGGGGAAGGTTTTCTGTAGCATTATTAATTCGAGACTCATAGACTTCCTTATGAAACACAATGTCCTGAGCAAAAGTCAAATTGGATTCATACCAAATCACCGCACATCAGATCATATTTACACCCTACACACCCTAGTAGACAAATATATCAACCAAAACAAAACCAAAATATTTGCTTGTTTCATTGATTTCAAAAAAGCATTCGACTCAATTTGGCACATTGGATTACTTTACAAACTTCTTCAAAGCGGTATAGGGGGTAAAGCATATGACATAATAAAATCAATGTACACAAACAACATGTGCGGCATCAAGATTGGACACAAGCGAACAGTTTTTATTACTCAGGAGCGGGGAGTGAGACAAGGCTGCTGTCTATCACCTGCACTGTTTAACATTTACATAAATGAGCTGGCCTCCATTCTGGAACGGTCCACAGTGCCTGGTCTCACTCTCCACAACACAGAGATCAAATTCCTGCTTTACGCAGATGATTTAATCTTGTTAAGTCCCACAAAAGAAGGACTTCAACAGAGTCTAGACCTACTCGACCGTTACTGTCAGACCTGGGCCCTGGCTGTTAACATTAAGAAAACAAAAACCATGATATTCCAGAAAAGACCCAGATGTCTGGGAAACACATTGCACTTCACAATAGGAACACATAAAATAGAAAACTGTTTAGAATATAATTATTTAGGCCTGAAAATAAGTCCCACTGGAAGTTTCAATCCAGCAGTCAATGAACTGAGAGAGAAAGCACGCAGGGCTTTTTATGCAATCAAAAGACAAATTTACATTCAGATTCCAATTCTAATTTGGCTCAAATTACTTCAAGCAATTATTGAACCCCTCTTGCTCTATGGAAGTGAAGTGTGGGGCCCACAAACAAACCAACTTTTTGACCAATGGGAAAAAAATTCAATTGAAATTGCAAACACCGAATTTTGCAAAAGCATTCTGCAGGTACACAGGACAACCACTAACAACGCCTGCAGAGCTGAATTAGGTCAGTATCCACTTCTATTAAAAATCCAAAAACGATCAATTAAATATTGGCTACATCTAAAACAAAGTGACCCCCACTCCTTCCAGCACAAAGCCCTGCAAAGTCAAGAGATGAACAGGAGTCCCCTCGCTCAGCTGGTCCTGAGGCTCTGTCCAAAGAGAGGTTCCCCCTCTGCTCTGCCTCAGGACCAGTCGGAGAATATATCAATTAGACTCAACCAAATTATAAAACATCAGAAACAAACCTACCTCACCAATTGGAACACTAAAACCCACACACAGAGCAAAATGCAGGGTTATCTGGCCCTAAATAGACAGCACACTGTGGCCCCCTACCTGACCACAGTGACTGATGTTACACATAGAGTGTTGCTAACAAAGTACAGACTGAGCGCTCACTGCCTGGCCATAGAAACAGGCCGCCATAAGAAGTCATGGCTGCCCCAAGAGGAGCGGCTGTGCCAGCAGTGTGAAGAAGCTGCTGTAGAGACCGAGCAGCACTTCCTCCTACACTGCCCCAAATTCAAAAATATCCGCGAAATATACTTTAGCAAATTCGGCCAAAAACACCCTAATTTTATAAACTCCCATGTAGACCAACTACAAATATTAATGGGAGAGAGAAAAGAGAGCTCCGTCCTCGCAGCACAATTTATTTCAGCTTGCCACAACATGAGAGGATGACATTCTACACCAGGCCTCACTGTTTGATTGATTAATGATTATTAGTAACCTATAATGCGTTTTATGTAGCTTTTCATTAATTTTATTTATTATTTTTTTTTTATTATTATTATTTTTTTTTATTATTATTATTATTATTTTTTATTATTATTTTTTTTTTATTTTTATATATATATATATATATATATATATTTTTTTTTTTTACATATGTACATATGTATATCTGTATGTTATGTTATATTGTTACAGGTTGATATATGTACATATTGTTCTGACGTTCCATATTGTTATTATCGTAATATTTGTAATACTGTAATGCTTTGGCAACACTGTTTGGACTACCAATAGTCATGCCAATAAAGCTTTTTTGAATTGAATTGAATTGAGAGAGAGAGAGAGAGAGAGAGGTCCGTGTGTAACGGCGCAGTGTTGGGCGGGGGCTCCCTCTACTGGCCGTTCTGATGACGCACAAACAAAATGAATTCACCGGGGGGTGGGGGGGGGGGCGACACGCTCCGGTGTTTCCTCATCCGCCCCGGAAGTGCCGCCGCTAGCTCACTAAGCTAACTCGATTAGCACTCAACACCGGCGACGGAGCGACGAGGTAGGAGCTTCTCTTGTTCTGGTCCGTGTCGCTTGGTCTGGGTCCGGGGTTAGGGGTATTTTACCTGGGGAGGACTTTCTGCTTCCCGGTCTGCTGCTAACGTAGCGAGCTAACTAGAACCGCTCCCGGATCACTGAGTCCCCACTAGATCCGCTCCCAAATCGAGACCCCACTAGACCCGCTCCGGGATCACCGAGACCCCACTAGACCCGCTCCGGGATCACTCAGACCCCACTAGACCCGCTCCGGGATCACCGAGTCCCCACTAGACCCGCTCCGGGATCACCGAGACCCCACTAGACCCGCTCCGGGATCACTGAGTCCCCACTAGATCCGCTCCCAAATCGAGACCCCACTAGATCCGCTCCCAAATCGAGACCCCACTAGACCCGCCCCGGGATCACTCAGACCCCACTAGACCCGCTCCGGGATCACTCAGACCCCGCTAGACCCGCTCCGGGATCACTCAGACCCCACTAGACCCGCTCCGGGATCAACGAGACCCCACTAGATCCATTCCCGGATCACTCCTGTCCTGCGCTTATCAAAGCGACGAAGACCTCCGGATGAATCTTCATATCTGGTTTATCTGCCCGATCTGATGGAGTTCCGGGTCTGATGGGGTTCCGGGACGGGTGGGGTTCCGGGTCTGTTGGGGTCCGGGTCTGGTGAGGTACTGTTGTGTAGACCCGTCCCGGGAGGAGGGTGAGACCCTGCTCATGGAGTGTGAGTAACCCGTTCCGGGAGGTTGGGGTGTGTACTGTAGGGTGAGCCCGGGCCGTGGAGGGTGAGCCCGGACCGTGGAGGGTTAGACCGGGCCGTGGAGGGTTAGACCGGGCCGTGGAGGGTGAGACCGGGCCGTGGAGGGTGAGACCGGCCCGTGGAGGGTGAGACCGGGCCGTGGAGGGTTAGACCGGGCCGTGGAGGGTGAGACCGGCCCGTGGAGGGTGAGACCGGCCCGAGGAGGGTGATCCCTGGTGTTTAGCTGAACAACACCTCAGCTGTTGATCTGCTGTGAGTCAGGACTGGGGATTGCACCCACACCCCTCCGGCGTTTCCGTGTCATTATTAATCAATACACTCGCTAATAAGCAATAATCACTTGTTACGCGCGGCATTAGTATACAGCCAAACCCTCGGGAATAATCCAGTGTGTGTGTGTGTGTTGTGTTCAGACCGTAACACGGTACTGGTTGTCTGCTGCGCGGCTCCAGGATGTTGTTTCGTCGGGTCGCTGCTCAGTAGGGGCTTCCCTGCGCGTCCTGACGAGTCCAGACCAGTTAGGGGAACATTACTTTAAATGATCTCCCTCCATGAACGGAGGCAGGCAGCTTTGTGTAAGTAGATTATGTGAATCGAGTCCTCTGTCTGCTGTGTTGTTGTTTACTCCATGGGCCACCGATCAGTGATAATTTCGGTTGAGCAGGTTAGCGGGCTGATGGGCGATAAGTCATCATTCATGCTGCTGAGCCTGTTGTTCTGAATGTAGAGTACCATTTATCGACCCCTTGGGAAAGGGCTTCCCTTACAGTTGATCATGTTAATGTAACTAATACAGGTTGATGTTACTGTACTACAGGTAGTTGTTACTGTATTACAGGTTAATGTAACTGTAATACAGGTTTATGTTACTGTACTACAGGTTAATGTAACTGTATTACAGGTTATAGTAACTAATACAGGTTAATGTAACTGTATTACAGGTTACTGTAACTAATACAGGTTGATGTTACTGTACTACAGGTTAAAGTTACTGTACTACAGGTTAATGTAACTAATACAGGTTGATGTTACTGTATTACAGGTTGATGTTACTGTACTACAGGTTAATGTTACTGTACTACAGGTTAATGTAACTAATACAGGTTGATGTTACTTTATTACAGGTTAATGTTACTGTACTACAGGTTGATGTTACTGTATTACAGGTTAATGTTACTGTATTGCAGGTTAGTGTTACTGTACTACAGGTTAATGTAACTGTGCTACAGGTTAATGTAACTAATACAGGTTGCTGTTACTGTATTACAGGTTAATGTAACTGTACTACAGGTTACTGTAACTAATACAGGTTAATGTTACTGTATTACAGGTTAATGTTACTGTACTACAGGTTAATGTAACTGTACTACAGGTTAATGTAACTAATACAGGTTAATGTCACTGTATTACAGGTTGATGTTACTGTACTGCAGGTTGATGTTATTGTATTACAGGTTGATGTTACTGTATTACAGGTTAACGTTACTGTACTACAGGTTAATGTTACTGTATTACAGGTTAATGTAACTAATACAGGTAAATGTTACTGTACTACAGGTTAATGCAACTGTACTACAGGTTAATGTAACTAATACAGGTTAATGTTACTGTATTACAGGTTACTGTTACTGTACTACAGGTTAATGTTACTGTATTACAGGTTAATGTAACTTTAATACAGGTTAAAGTTACTGTACTACAGGTTAATCAGTCCCTCCAGAAAAACACGATTATGCGATCGCACTTTCACCGCATAAATTGCAGATTTCCGCGTAAAATATGCGGGGCTTGCATGATTTCATAATCCCCGCATTTTCCTTGCCAAAAAGTCACATATATCTTAGCAGAAAGTTGAAAAATGTTGCGTTTATTTCACACAAGAGCAGCCATTTCCCCCTGTTGCCATGGGAACGTTTTGAAGTGACGTAATTACGCGACGTGAACGTCATCGAAAAGCTGCATTATCCGCAAGTTCCCGCATTTTTTTCGCATTTTTTCTGGTGGGGGAGGGGGTTATGATGGGGGAGGGGGTTCTGGTGGGGGAGGGGGTTCTGGTGGGGGAGGGGGTTCTGATGGGGGAGGGTGTTCTGATGGGGGTTCTGGTGGGGGAGGGGGTTCTGATGGGGGTTCTGGTGGGGGAGGGGGTTCTGGTGGGGGTTCTGGTGGGGGTTCTGATGGGGGAGGGGGTTCTGATGGGGGTTCTGTCTGGTGGGGGAGGGGGTTCTGATGGGGGTTCTGGTGGGGGAGGGGGTTCTGGTGGGGGTTCTGATGGGGGTGGGGGTTCTGATGGGGGTTCTGATGGGGTTGGGGGTTCTGATGGGGGAGGGGGTTCTGGAGGGGGTTCTGGTGGGGGAGGGGGTTCTGGTGGGGGTTCTGGTGGGGGAGGGGGTTCTGGTGGGGGTTCTGGTGGGGGTTCTGGTGGGGGAGGGGGTTCTGGAGGGGGTTCTGGTGGGGGAGGGGGTTCTGGTGGGGGTTCTGTCTGGTGGGGGAGGGGGTTCTGGTGGGGGTTCTGTCTGGTGGGGTGCGGTGGGCCCTGGGTCCAGCGTTGTCCCTCCTCATACCTCTCCCTCCCCAGCCACTGTGTCCCGGCGGAGTGCCGTCCGGTCTCTGTCCCAGGGGGTCCCGGTGTGTGTGTGTGTGTGTGTGTGTGTGTGTGTGTCAGAGCGTGGCGGCGTTGTCCCCACGGCCACACAGACGGCCGTGTGTCTCCCTGACTCGGCCCTTTGTCAGCCCGTCCCCGTGGCGACGGGGCCACTTAGGGCCGGTCCATGGGGTGTGAATGTGAGCGTCTGTGTGGGTCGTTGTCTGTAACGAGCGGCGTGTGGCCGCCGGGGAACAGCTGGCCGTCTGTCCAGGGACGGCCGCTGGAGACCGCCGGGAGTGGCAGACTGCTGCAGGGCTGTCCTCGGACTCAGCTAGAGTATGAACGCGTTGGACGCTTGGTAAAACACTGACACAGGCCGGTAGGAACAGGATGGCAGCTGCGCCAGACCAGTGGGTCATGATGGTCAGGATAGCAAGAGATACGCAGGGAGGAGGAGGAGGTTGGCTTTCCTTGTCAGTCACCCCCTCTCATAGCATCTCTGTCT
>NC_136946.1:720858-730858 GCF_949987615.1 Pollachius pollachius | reverse complement strand
TTAGGACTGATCCACAGCCAACGCCTCGCTGCCGCTATAGCAACACACCAGCTCACTCTGTCTGTCTGTCGGTCTGTCTGTCTGTCTGTCGTCCCCCCCCCAGGTGTTTGATAACTATGCGGTGACGGTGATGATAGGGGGTGAGCCCTACACCCTGGGGCTCTTCGACACGGCAGGTAAGGGCCCCCCCACACTGAATACCTGAAGGAAAGCTAGGACCTGGTCTATGGTTCTACCTGGGTCTCTCCCCCCGTCTCCCCCTCTGTCTCCCCCTCTGACCCTCTGTCTCCCCCCGTCTCCCCCTCTGTCTCCCCCTCTGACCCCCTGTCTCCCCCCTGTCTCCCCCCTGTCTCCCCCTCTGTCTCCCCCTCTGACCCCCCTGTCTCCCCCTCTGACCCCCCTGTCTCCCCCTCTGTCTCCCCCTGTCTCCCCCTCTGACCCCCCTGTCTCCCCCTCTGTCTCCCCCTGTCTCCCCCTCTGACCCCCCTGTCTCCCCCCCTGTCTCCCCCTCAGGTCAGGAGGACTACGATAGGCTCTGCCCCCTGTCTTACCCCCCCTGACCCCCCTGTCTCCCCCTCTGACCCCCTGTCTCCCCCTCTGACCCCTCTGTCTCCCCTGTCTCCCCCTCTGTCTCCCCCTCTGACCCCCTGTTTCCCCCCCTGTCTCCCCCTCAGGTCAGGAGGACTACGATAGGCTCCGCCCCCTGTCTTACCCCCAGACCGACGTCTTCCTCGTCTGCTTCTCCACCGTCTCGCCCTCCTCCTTCGAGAACGTCAAGGAGAAGGTGTGTGTGTGTGTGTGTGTGTATAACGGTGGGTCTATAACCCTGTGTGTGTGTGACGGTGGGTCTATAACCCTGTGTGTGTGTGTGTGTGTGTGTGTGTAACGTGGGTCTATAACCCTGTGTGTGTGTGTGTGGGTCTATAACTCTGTGTGTGTGTCTGTGTATAACCCTGTGTGTGTGTGGGTCTATAACCCTGCGTGTGTGTGTGTAACCCTGTGTGTGTGTGTGGGTTTATAACCCTGTGTGTGTGTGTGTAACCCTGTGTGTGTGTGGGTCTATAACCCTGTGTATAGCCCTGTGTGTGTGTGTGGGTCTATAACCCTGTGTGTGTGTAACCCTGTGTGTGTGCCAGTGGGTGCCTGAGATCTCCCACCACTGCCCGCGGACCCCCTTCCTGCTGGTGGGGACCCAGGTGGACCTGAGGGACGACAGCACCACGGTGGACAAGCTGGCCAAGAACAAGCAGAGGCCCATCGCCCAGGAGGGCGGGGACAAGCTGGCACGAGACCTGAGGGCCGTCAAATACGTGGAGTGCTCCGCCCTGACCCAGGTGAGGGGGGGTACAGTAACGGTGAATAATCACCATTATTCAAACGATTCTTTTTGAGTTTGAAAACCTGATGTATTTAATCAGCATGTCTCTCCCAAAAAACCCTTTGTAACTGAGAACTTTAAAAACACACCAAACGGTCCAAACGAAAATGTTCAAATCTAAAAGAACGTGCAGATATGTGTCTAGCTGTACTGCACTTTCTATAAAACATTTAATGAAAAAATAAGATAAAAACATGTTTCAATTAGTTTATATTGGTTTTTAGTTTGGTTTGACGCTAAAATCAAAGTGGCGATCAAAACGGGATGGATGGGCCGGCCGTCGGGGAGCTGTTTGTGTGTCCATTCATTGATCTCCTCTCCCCCCCCAGCGAGGGCTGAAGAACGTGTTTGACGAGGCCATCCTGGCAGCCCTGGAGCCCCCGGAGACCAAGACCAAGAAGAGATGTGTCCTCCTCTAGAGGGGGGGCGAGGGGGGGAGGGGGGGTCTCAGTAGTGCCTTCATCAGTCAGTGTAACGGGGGCTAGCTGTTTGTCGTCGTTCGTCGCTACCGCTACCACCGCTAACCAGCGCTTAGCTTGGGTGTTTCATTAGCAATAAGACCGGACATGCCTTAACGACGACAACAAATGCACACGACGTCATGGTTACGGACATTCCACACCGCCGGTTCCCTAGCAACCTCTTTTTCCCCCAATCCCGCGCTTTAAGCGGGCGAACCTTTGAGGAGTAAGAGAAGCATGGCTGAGGGTCGGGGGGGGGGGGGGGGGGGGGGGTGTCGGGGGGGTGTCAGGTCGGGGGGGGGGGGGCAGTTCACGCTAGCTCCCTCTGTGGGCCGTCCAGCTGTTCCTGTTGGTTAGCTTCTATGCTGCGCCGCGATCCGCTATGAGCTGCTCTCCTTCACAGGGGAATCCTTATATGGTCATGTGGGTGGCGCTGCCCCTACAGGCCTTATATGGTCATGTGGGCGGTGCTGCCCCTACAGGCCTTATATGGTCATGTGGGCGGCGCTGCCTGCTACAGGCCTTATATGGTCATGTAGCCAATGCTGCCCCTACAGGCCTTATATGGTCATGTGGGCGGTTCTGCCTCCTACTGCCCTGTAGGAGAAGACCGGTGCTTGTTAGCGATGTCGCTACGCAGCTCGTTAAGCTAGCTGGCAGTTAGCGGCTAGCCCTGTCTCAGGTGCTGTAGTCGCGGGTGTCTCATCGCCGTCGACAATGCTGTGACGCGCCTTTCCTGCTCGTGCTCACTTCCTGTAGAGAAAAAGCATTTCCTGTTTGGCAACAAAACCCGCCTGGTGATGGATGATCATCTGGGCCGCGTGTGATCTGATGACAGGAAGTGGTCACCTCCCAAGCCCTGTGTTTCCTGTCATGTGACACGACCGATCCCTTCTGCTCCCCATCTGAGAACCGGTTGACGTGGCGACGGCTCAGTCAGCCATCTTCTGCTTTCTGACTTTCGGTTTTCCTTCTGGGCTTGAACGTCACATCATTACAAACAAACTGAAGCCTGACGCTAAAACAATAAAGCATGATTCAAACTGTGTGTGTGTGTGTGTGTGTGTGTGTGTGTGTGTGTGTGTGTGTGTGTGTGTGTGTGTGTGTGTGTGTGTGTTCGTTCTCCATGACTGTCTTATTTGGTCTGTACTTCCTCTTCTGGCCGGTTGACTTCCTGTTGGCACGGTTGACTTCCTGTTGGCGTGGCCGTCTGAGGTGAGAGGATGCCTTCTGTTTCCACGGTGACAGGGTGACTAACAACGAGGCGGAGCTCCCCTGGCGCTGTGACTCCGCCCCTCTGGCGCCGTGACTCCGCCCCTCTGACGCCGTGACTCCGCCCTCAGGGCCCAGCGCCCCACTGACCCCTAACGACCTCCTGTTATCTTCATCCTGAACCGGGCGCGGGTGGCGGTTTGATGTCCCCCTCCCCGACCGGCCGGCCTCAGTGTCTGACTCCAGTCTCAAGGGCCGGGGAAGGACCGCCGACACACGTCAGCTGACCGCTGAAACATGGGGGGGGGGGGGAGAATAATAAAGTCTACTTGAATCTGCCTTTGTCTCCTTCATTCTGGCTGCGCTGTGTGGTGCTCTGGAGGACGTCCTGCTAACCTATCAGGATGTAGCCATGGGGGGGCTACACTGGGGGGACAGTCAGTGGCTGGTGAGTACAACGGGGGGTAAACTTTGGGGACAGTGTGTAGTGAGTACACCGGTTGGTTGGGGGGGGTGGAGGTAAACTTTGGGGACAGTGTGTAGTGAGTACACCGGTTGGTGAGGGGGGGTGGAGGTAAACTTTGGGGACAGTGTAGTGAACTGTTACTCCCAGGCTAGGATGCTAATCTTAAAGTGAGTAGTTTTAAAGCTAGCCTTGTTTAGTGACGGCCCTTATTAAGGGTCTGGAGATAGAAACAACCTTATTAATCCCACGGGGAACCAGATATGGAGGGTATCAGGTCAATATCAAGCCAAACCAATGTTAACCGCTAACAGTTAAATGTTACTTAGCATGAAGTTACACTGTCCTGCCTGTGTTTGAATTGCACAAATTGGGTTTCCCTGGTCAGTTTAATTCATGGTTTCTCAACGGGGGCCCCGGGCGGCGTTCGCACAACCTAGGGGGCGCTGGGGACGTGATTTTTTTTTCTTTTTTGGGGGGGGACTTCAAACTTTCATGGTTTTCAAATCTTTTTGGTTGCAAAAATAGGCTGCCTGAAATAAATAGCCTATGCTCAGTGTAACAGTGGTCATACAGCGCGGTTCGGTCCTGCACAGTTTAATAACCAACACAACACAATCAAACATGGGCGAAAGCAAAAAAAAACAACGAATTTTGTTTCATAGCCCGTTTTCCTCCTTCCTCTTGCTGTTGTTCGGTTCCAGCTGCTCTGAGTGGAGTCTCCACGAAAACACCGTTGCATTTCAAATACAAAATATATAGGCCTAATTAGGCCTCTGCGCGCGATCTGTTTTCGCGGTGGCCGTGGTTCCCGGGCCATTCATTGGTTCACGGAGCACGGCGGGAGACGCGGGAGTGCCGTGGCCGCGCTCACGGTGCCCGCGCTTCCCGGGCCGCGTTGGCCACGGTTCGCGGGCCATAAATTTAATTTGGTTTATTACAGTGATGGACAGTGTTGCCAATCAGAGGTGAGACATTTGCATGTCATGAAAATTCATTAATATTTAGTGGGGTTTTTTTCACCAAAACCGACTCAGAGGGCATTTATTGCTATTAGTGACCACCGCAAAATCAATGAAAAACGATGCAATGACACCTTTAAGCAATATAACACGAGTGTTGATCAGTGTGTTGATCATGATATGTTACATGAGGTTGATCATGTTATGTTACTTGATGTTGATCATGATATGTTACATGATGTTGATCATGATATGTTACATGATGTTGGTCATGTTATGTTACATGATGTTGATCATGATATGTTACATGATGTTGGTCATGATATGTTACATGATGTTGATCATGATATGTTACATGATGTTGATCATGATATGTTACATGAGGTTGATCATGTTATGTTACATGATGTTGATCATGATGTTACATGATGTTGATCATGATATGTTACATGATGTTGATCATGTTATGTTACATGATGTTGATCATGATATGTTACATGATGTTGATCATGATATGTTACATGATACCGCGACGCAGTGTCCGTCCGCCGCCTCTGAGCGGCGCTGCTGAGCTGGTTTCTTTCTCGTCCGGCGCATAGGTTTTATGTAAATGACACGGCTTCATTTTGATTGGCAGTTCGAAATGAAGGCAGCCGTACGTCAGAAATCAACATGGCGCGTGGCCTGGCCCACCGCAAGTGTTCTCTTTGTCCTCCTCTTTGTGTGTGTGTGTGTGTGTGTGTGTGTGTGCGCGTGTGTGTTTGTTTGTGTGTGTGTGTTAAACGTGCTAGTGGTTGGATTAATCATTGGTACATGTGACCGGTGGTATTGCTGTGGCTGTGAATGGCAGCAGTCTGTAGAGTACATATCTATAGATCTATTTATAGATCTATAGATATACTGTCCTGTGTGTGAGAGACGTCTTGACATTAATGTTGATTTGACAAACAGTGAATGAATGAGTGAGTGGATGAGTGTGTGTGTGTGTGTGTGTGAGTGAGCTGTGGAACCGGGTTCTTCCTGCAGAACGTTGTTCTACTGGAACCTGCAAGCTCATCCATAATTCATGAGGCTGGCTCAGACCTATAATTCCCCCGCTCTGATTGGCCGAGGGGATGTTGTCTTGTGCTGACTCTTCCTCGTGGAGAGGAGGAGGAGGAAGCGGTGGGGGGCTGAGGCCTGGGCGGCCATCTTGGCCGGCCAGGTATGTCGTCGGCAGGCCAACCCTCTGCTTGTTTGTCTGAGAGTATTATGGGATGTCCCTTTGACCTCATTATAAGTGCGTTGTTATGGGCAACCGGCATGGGGGGAAGGGGGGGGGGGGTTGTGGTGTTGCATGATGGGAAAGAAACCTGACCTCTCTGGGATTTTTTCTTCTCTTTTTTTCTTGTCCCGGGGAACATGCACACGTGCACACTCACACACGTGCACACTCACACACGTGCACACATGCACGTGTGCACACTCACACATGTGCACACTCACACAAGCACATGTATCTGTTTGCCTAAACAAAGATACATTGTAAGACATAGCCAAGAATTAATGTACAGACTATATATAGCTTAATATTGTGTTTATATATACTTTGTGTTCATATACAGATCATATATAGTTTAATATTGTGTTTATATATACTCTGTGTTCATTTACAGATCATATATAGTTTAATATTGTGTTTATATATACTCTGTGTTCATATACAGACCATATATAGTTTAATATTGTGTTTATATATACTCTGTGTTCATATACAGACCATATATAGTTTAATATTGTGTTTATATATACTCTGTGTTCATATACAGACTTTATATAGTTTAATATTGGGTTTACATACGGACTATATATAGTGTCATATTGGGTTTATATACAGACTATATATCGTGTCATATTGTGTTTGTATACAGACTATTGATAGTTTAATATTGTGATTATGTACAGCCTATATATAGTTTCATATTGTGTTTATATACAGAGTATAGTTAGTTTAATATTGCGTTTATATACAGACTATATAAAGAACAATTGTGTTTATATATAGTCTGTGTTTGTATACATACTATATATAGTTGAATATTGAGTTTATAGACCGACTATATATAGTTTAATATTGAGTTTATATACAGACTACAAATAGTTTGATAATGTGTTTAAATACAGACTATATATAGTTTAATATTGCGTTTATATACAGACTATATATAGTGTCATATTGTGTTCATATATAGTTTCATTTTGTTTTTATATACAGACTACATATAGTCTCATATTGTGTGTTCATATTAAGACTATATATTGTATTATATTGTGTTTATATACAGACCATATATAGTGTCATATTGTATTTATATATAGACTATATATAGTTTAATATTGTGTTTATATACAGACTATATATAGTCTCATATTGAACCATAAAGTACAAAGAGTGAAGGTATTAACAGTCAATTCAAGTTGATGACGACTGAACCAATTCAGGATTGGAAAAAATCACCTGTGTCTCCGGATCGTTTTATGGATCTCTTTGTGTGTGTGTGTGTGTGTGTGTGTGTGTGTGTGTGTGTGTGTGTTGATGTCTATGTGTGCCTATACATTTTTCAGTTTCTATGTCGTTGTGTATCTAGTGAATACATGTCGCACTGCGTGTATATTTTGTGTGTGTGCATGCGTTGTGTGTATTCATGTATGTGTTTCAGTTCATGTATGTGGCTGCGCATTAAGACTGCAGTATGTGTGCCTCAGTGTATACGTGTGTGTATGCATGTGACGGTTTGTGTGTTTGTGCGTGCGTTTGCATCTGTGTGTTTGTCCATGTGTGTGTGTGTGTGTGTGTGTGTGTGTGTGTGTGTGTGTTTGTGTGTGTGTTAGTGTCAGTGTGTGTGTGCGTGAGTCTGTGTGTGTATGTGTGTGTCTGTACGTGAGTGTGTGTGTGTGTGTGTGTCTGTACGTGAGTGTGTGTGTGTGTGTCTGTGCGTGTGTGTGTGTTGCGTGTCAGTGCGCACGCACGCCCCCCCGCTCTGACATAACCGGTTACCATGCATACTGTGCCGATGCTTATTATGGTCTGTTCTTTGTGTTGCCACGACGTGCCCCGGTATGGAATGGGAGGGGGAGGGGAACAGGGTGTGTGTGTGTGTGAGTGAGTGTGTGTGTTTGTGTGCGTAAGGAGGGGTGGAGTTGAATACGTGTGTGTCTGTGTGCGTGTGGGCTGTAGAGGGGGGAGGGGTTTGGTGTGTGCGTGTCTATGTGAGTCTTTAATGTGTGCATGAGAGAGTGTGTGCGCACGCATGTGTTTAGGCGAGGTAGGAACCGAAAATAAAATGGCGGCGGCCAGCGTGTGTGTGTCTGTGAGTGTGCGTGCGCGTATGCTTATGCATGTGTCTGTAAGTGTGTGTGTGTGTCTGTGTGTGTGTGTGTGTGTGTTTGTGTGTGTGTGTGCGCGCGTGTGCATGTGTGTGCATGTGTGTGAGTGTGTGTGTGCGCGCGTGTGCATGTGTGTGAGTGTGTGTGTGTGTTGCGGTACAAGGCCCGTGTGTCAGACTCTCGTCTTTGTCTTGTTCTCCAACTCAGGGTCGATCCACAGCGTTACTCTGATACTGGCTAGGACCCCCACAGCCAACATGTACCCCCCTACCTGCTCCTTAATGACCTGTCTCTGTACTGTCTAACCCCTACCTGCTCCTTAATGACCTGTCTCTGTACTGTCTAACCCCTACCTGCTCCTTAATGACCTGTCTCTGTACTGTCTAACCCCTACCTGCTCCTTAATGACCTGTCTCTGTACTGTCTAACCCCTACCTGCTCCTTAATGACCTGTCTCTGTACTGTCTAACCCCTACCTGCTCCTTAATGACCTGTCTCTGTACTGTCTAACCCCTACCTGCTCCTTAATGACCTGTCTCTGTACTGTCTAACCCCTACCTGCTCCTTAATGACCTGTCTCTGTACTGTCTAACCCCTACCTGCTCCTTAATGACCTGTCTCTGTACTGTCTAACCCCTACCTGCTCCTTAATGACCTGTCTCTGTACTGTCTAACCCCTACCTGCTCCTTAATGACCTGTCTCTGTACTGTCTAACCCCTACCTGCTCCTTAATGACCTGTCTCTGTACTGTCTAACCCCTACCTGCTCCTTAATGACCTGTCTCTGTACTGTCTAACCCCTACCTGCTCCTAATTGACCTGTCTCTTTACTGTCTAACCCCTACCTGCTCCTTAATGACCTGTCTCTGTACTGTCTAACCCCTACCTGCTCCTTAATGACCTGTCTGTGTACTGTCTAACCCCTACCTGCTCCTTAATGACCTGTCTCTGTACTGTCTAACCCCTACCTGCTCCTTAATGACCTGTCTCTGTACTGTCTAACCCCTACCTGCTCCTTAATGACCTGTCTCCTTGAACCATCAGTACCATCAGAAGTATCAGAACCATCAGGACCATCAGAAACATAGATCTACCGTTTATACAGGAGAAACATAGATCTACCGTTTATAGATCAGAAACATAAATGTATAGTTTATAGATAAGAAACATAGATCTACAGTATACAGAGGAGAAACATTGACCTACAGGTGTATCCTAAAGGGAGGAGGTCTGAATAGTCGGTCCGTCTGTGTCAGACCAATGTTTGCTTTCTTTTTATTACTGTGTTGAACAGGATGTGGCCGAAGCCAATAAGTTCTTCTAATAATAATATGAATGAAGTATTCACTTTATGAATTTATATAGCTATAGATAGAGGCACAGATACAAAGAAAGGGTTTCATGCTCCAGAATGACCTTCTATCACACATCAGTCATAAAATACTAAAGCGAATAAAAAGAAAAGCTAATGGTTGACAAGAAAGCTAACCAATCAACAACATTATGAAGTATTATGCCATATAATGTTGTGTTCTACCGTGTTATACGTCATGTTATACATCATGTTATACATCATGTTATATATCATGTTATACATGATGTTATACATCATGTTATATATCATGTTATACATCATGTTATACGTCATGTTATACATCATGTTATACATCATGTTATATATCATGTTATACATGATGTTATACATCATGTTATACGTCATGTTATACATCATGTTATATATCATGTGATACGTCATGTTATACATCATGTTATACATCATGTTATACATCATGTTATATATCATGTTATACGTCATGTTATACATCATGTTATACATCATGCTATATATCATGTTATGCATCATGTTATACATCATGTTATACATCATCTTAAATATCATCTTATGCATCATGTTATACATCATGTTATACATCATGCTATACATCCTGTTTTATATCATGTTATACATCATGTTATACATCATGTTATATATCATGTTATACATCATGTTATATATCATGTTATACATCATGTTATACATCATGTTATATATCATGTTATACATCATGTTATACATCATGTTATACATCATGTTATACATCATGTTATATATCATGTTATACATCATGTTATACATCATGTTATATATCATGTTATA
>NC_136946.1:674878-718158 GCF_949987615.1 Pollachius pollachius | reverse complement strand
AGAGAGAGAGACAGAGAGAGAGAGAGAGAGAGACAGAGAGGTAGCCCATGAGCCACCATGCTTTTTGAGTGAGAATGGAACAATGAATCCCCACTACAGCTTTTATTAATTTAATAACCAGACCATGTAGCCTTCTCTGATAACACACCACATAGCATACTTCCTGTAGCTAGCCTTGCTAACCTAGCTAGCGTCGTTTAAACAACCCACATTTTATTTCAACCATAGCTGGAAGGAAATGTTAAGTTGTGGAGAATCCCAGTATCTTAACAAGTATAAAATGTGAGTGCAGCTATGTGACTCTGGTGGACTCACTGCAGCTAGCTAACTGCTAAGGGTTAGTGCTTTAGCTAACTCTGTATTGGGACTCCATCTCATGGTGGCTCCATGCAAAAAGCAGGTCACAATTCTAAGTCATTTGGAAAAATGTGACTTCATTCTCGTAAAACAAAGCAAATACATATTTTCTTAGTTAAGTATGGAGTAAGGATTGAATGAGGTTTTTAACGCATATTGTATAGAATCCCTTATTCTAGTTAACTATGTTAGGGGTAAGGGCCTCTAGCTAACTCTCTGTATGCTCTTTACCGGCTAACTCAGAATAGCAAGAGCATTGGTTTAAGACTGTAGTCAGTGGTGTAGGGTCACATCTAGCTAACTGTCGATTCAATATAGCTCATTACTTTGTAAAGACTAAATAAATCAAGTTAAGTCTCTGCATTTTCAGAGCAGCTAAACAGCTTACCTTCTTTATAGCTGCTCAGAGCCAAACAGCTAGTTAAAACGCTGTCATCTTATACGCTAACTCCTAGCTCCACACATTCTGCTCATCATTCATTCTACAGAGGCCAATGTTACATTGTGGGCATTTGTGGGTCAGTGTGTCTCTGTGTGTGTGCCTATTAGTGGGTTCTGTGTATGATTGTGTGTGTGTGTGTGTGTGTGTGTGAGATGGAGTGAGAGAAAGATATAGAGGAGACACAGAGGAGACAGAGAGAGAGAAAGAGAGAGAGAGACAGAGAGAGAGAGACAGAGAGAGAGAGAGACAGAGAGAGAGAGACAGAGAGAGAGAGAGACAGAGAGAGTGAGAGAGAGACAGATAGAGAAAGAGAGAGAGAGAGAGAGAGAGAGAGAGAGAGGGTTTTAATTTGAGGAATAGATACACAGAGATATAAAGGCCAGTTATATAGTCTGCCCCTCAGCCAGTACAGGTTGGGAACCGCAGTAGCTATGCTTTGAACCAAGACCCCCCATGGAAGACAGTACACACCTGGAGCCCCTCAACCCCTCTGTCCTCTGATAGGCCCCCCTGGACCCCAGTCCTCTAATAGGCCCCCCTGGACCCCAGTCCTCTGATAGGCCCCCCTGGAACCCAGTAGTCCCCCTGCAGTGCCCCCCCCACTGGAGCTCCAGGGCCCTCCAGTGTGCAGCGTCTCCTCAGGCCGGTGAGTGTCTGTCTGGGTGTCTGGCCCAGCTGGGGGCCCCCCTGCTCCGGACCCAACGTAGAGCAGCGTGTGGCCTGGCTCTCCTCTGGTGTACAGTAGTGTGTGTGTGTGTGTGTACAGTAGTGTGTGTGTGTATACAGTAGTGTGTGTATACAGTAGTGTGTGTGTGTATACAGTAGTGTGTGTGTATACAGTAGTGTGTGCGTATACAGTAGTGTGTGCGTATACAGTAGTGTGTGTGTATACAGTAGTGTGTGTATACAGTAGTGTGTGTGTATACAGTAGTGTGTGTGTTACAGTAGTGTGTGTGTATACAGTAGTGTGTGTGTATACAGTAGTGTGTGTATACAGTAGTGTGCGTGTATACAGTAGTGTGTGTGTGTATACAGTAGTGTGTGTGTATACAGTAGTGTGTGTGTGTATACAGTAGTGTGTGTGTATACAGTAGTGTGTGTGTATAGTGTTGTGTGTATACAGTAGTGTGTGTGTATACAGTAGTGTGTGTGTATACAGTAGTGTGTGTGTATACAGTAGTGTGTGTGTTACAGTAGTGTGTGTGTATACAGTAGTGTGTGCGCTGCCATACATGCAGACATGCAGTCATGTGGCACGCTCTTACCATGTGACGCCTGAGCTTTTTTTCTCCCTCTTTGCTGCTATCTCTTTTTTTGGAGTTATGCTTATTGTGGCATGGCAGTGACTGTGCTCATTATTATTATGGGATGCCGGCACGGGGGAGGGAGGGGGTGCGCGTCTCCATGGAAACGCTGGTTGCTAAGGGGGGGGGGGTGTACGGAGGAATGGGGAAGAGACTGTAGGAGAGGGAGGGGTGGTGGTGGACTATTATGGTCTGTACGTTGCAAGGTAACTATGCAGAGTGGGGGAGGGGTGAGCGGAGTGTGGGGGGGGATATTATGGGATGCCTGCCCCCTGATCTCTTTGTGTGTGTGTGCGCGCGCGGGGTGTAGTGCGAGAGAGCGAGGAGACGGCGTCGTGTGCGCACACTGCCAGATTAACAAAATACGCATATCCATTTAAATGATCCGGACCCCGTCCTCTCAGAGTAATTGATTGAGAGCCCAACTAAGACACGGAGTCATTGTTTTGGAAGCGGGGGAATCAAGTTGTGAGTATCTTAGTTTGGTTCCGTTGTTGACACGCCGGTCTGCGTCCACACCGTTTTATCCGAGGCTGTTGTGAGTGTTTCGAGGGTAAAGGAGAACATGTTGGCGGTAGATCCGTGGAGGTAGGGCTCCCGGGGCGGCCCAGGGGAACCCGGCCGCCGGTCCAGCTGGGCTAGCCCGCATGCTAATGGCCGGGAAAGTAACCCGGTAAAGACGGTGTGTCAGCACCGACCGAAGGACCGGAGCCCTATCCCACTCAGAGCTCCGACCCAAGAAAAGAAAAGTTCGCTTATCTTCGCAAGAACATGTGGAGAGTGTTTTTGTTCGCCGGATGAATGTGTGTGAGCGTTCGGGGACGCTTAATATTCACTTCCGTCTACTTGTGTGTCTCTGTTCCCTTTGCCGTAACCCGCCGTGCTGCCCTCCTGCCGACCAGACAGGGGACCCTGGCCCGCACGGAGCACCACACCGATAAAACTACTTTATTTAGTTAGCTAACTCTTTAGCTAACTAAATCTAAAGTTTGGTTTTAATAACTCTCCACCATGTCTGGAAGCGAAGACGACAGGGATGATTTCGGAGCCCCCGATGATCGGCTACTACACGGTAAGGTCGGCCCTTCCTCCTCCCGGACTCGGGTCGCACCGCTCCCGGGTTTCGGTAACCATCGAGGTGGCGGAGTTTCGCGGTCGTCCGTGATGTCAACGCTGGGGGCTCGCGTGGCTCGACGGTTGCGGCTAGCCCCTGGGAGCTAACCCCTCACTTAAACCCCGGGAGGGAAACGCTACTTTCCGCCGCGTTATTTTCGTTAAACGTTAGATGTGTTGCCTGTCGTTGATTTTTGTGCCGCATTGTATAAAAAGGAGGGTCGGAGGGGAACAATGGCGCGGGGGTACCGGTGTGTTTCCCGGGCCTAGCTCGAGCAGCTACCGGTCTTTTTTTTTTTTTTTTACGTGTCGATGACAAGATGGAGGCGCAGCCAGTGAGCTTGAACTGGCGGATGACGTCCGGCAGAACTCCCCTCCTCATCACCGGCCCTTTCCATCCGTATTGGCTCTAAGTAACGTGTTTTTAAAAGCACATTTTTCGTAGCTCTTTCGATTTTTAGTCTTACGTTTAACATATTTGCGGGGCGGCGGTTGGGGTAGTTCGTTGTTTACTGTTTATTTAGCGGCGGCGTGCACGCGCACACACGAACCATTTTGGAACACAAAGTGCCCGCGGTGCGCGTGACTTCACACGGTTAAAACCAGGGGACGTCGAAAATAGGAAACCACTGGGCATACTGGTTCAGACACCGTCAGAGGGTTGCTGGTACAGACACCGTCAGGTGATGGGGCTCTAGTGTAAACACGGGCTCCACCACGTTCATTCCCGGTTGCAGTTACTTTTACCAGAGTGAGCGGACAGGCTCCAAGTAAACAGTGGCTCAACTCTGGTGAAACACGCCTAGCTTTGTTATTCGGTATCCATGTGTTTTGTGGTGTTTTTGAATTAGTTTGCCTTACTTTCCCAGTGTCCCCATCACATGACTTCTACAGTAATTTCCATCACCCTCCCAAGCCCTTTAAACGACAGTAAACACCAGTAAACTGGGATCCTGTCCTATTATACAAACAGCCTCACAACAAAGGGAGCCATCCTGATATGACCCCTGGACCCCATGACCACTGAAACTAGTTTCAGCTCCTTTATGTTAACATGTGCCTCCTCTTTTTACTTAATGTCATATATCTTACCGTTAAGAGCGTTTCCTCCCTGCTTGTGGTAAAGTGCCTTACAAACAAAGCTTTTACATTTAGGGCATTTAGCAGACGCTTTTATCCAGGGGTAACCGCATTTGACAACATTTGTCAGAGGAAAGAGAAACAACAATATATCTCTGTGGGTACAGTAATGCCGTGCATAGAACCAGGTGCCATGCACTAACTATCACTAGGTTAACCCATTCCCTGTACACAACAGAGATAGTAAGGATAAGATGCTACACCATGCTGTGTACTTAAGCTAACTAGGATATGATGCTAAGTTCTAAAGCTAGCTAGGCTAAGTCGCTACACGATGCTGAGTACTGTTCATCCCCCATCCAGACGACGAGGAGGAGCTCTCGGAGACCGAGACGCCCAAAGTGAAGAAGAAGAAGAAGGCCAAGAAGAGCCGCGAGAGCAAGAGCAGCAAGCGGCGGTCGCGTCGCGAGGTAAGAGTCCACCGGGGCCCACCTCCCTCCGCACACACGCCCGTCTGTTCTCTAGTCCCCACTGAACGGGGTGCTGCAGGCCTGTGTTCCAGGAGGCCCTGGCTGGGCCCAGAGATACTCCACAACCTGTTCTCTTTGTGGGCTAAACATCGCTGCTGCTTCCGGTATTGTAGAACCTGCAATGTTTATCCCGTAAAGAGAAGATACTACTTTATCAATCCCAGTTCAGGTGGCTCAGCAGCAGAAAAGGCAAAGAGAAGACTCCTTATTAGAATACCATACAAATGGTTTACATACGGCGATACACCAGGCATGGTCTGAAGTCGTCTCATAGATCCCCAATCCCCGTCGAGCGAACAAGTAAGGCGAGGAACCGGGCCGCTAGTATGTGCTGTGAGTCCCCTGGCGTGTGTCGCTGGTATAAACCAGTGTTCACCGGGCGTCTGTACTGGGAGCCCCAGCAGATGGAAACCGAAACACGCCACGCATCACGACCTATAGCGCGGACATACGTGTGCTCTCGTGGTGCACGTCTTCGACAGTGCAGTGTGGGTATTGGTTAGTGCACTGGTGTAATGCAGGGGGCCAGATTAGGCTCTGGACGTAGAGTGAGGCTAGCGCCCTGACCGGTTCTGACCCCCTCCTCCCCCCCTTGACCAGGAGCTGGCCATCAGCTCCCCGGAGCCCATGGAGGTGGCGGGGGGGCGCGGCGAGGAGGGCCCGGAGGGCGTGGCTGCCGCCCAGCGCTCGGACAGCGAGGGCAGCAGCTACACGCCCGGACGAAAGAAGAAGAAGAGGGGCAGCGGCGGCAAGGAGAAGAAGAGGGGCAGCGCAGGGGGCTCCTCCTCCTCCAAGAGGAAGGACCCGGAGCCAGAGCCCGAGGAGGAGGAGGACGACGACGACGACGACGACAGCTCGGTGAGGAAGAGGGCCGGGGGGGGGCGGTTCTGACTGTGTGTTTGGTTGTGAGCATGACGGGGGCAGTTGGGTCAATGTGTGTGAGTGGTTGTGTACGTGTCCTTCTGTGTGTGTGGAATGCATGGGGCGTTTGTGCGCATGTGATTGTGCATGTCTCTGTGCTGGTGAACGGGTGCTGGGTTGAGTGGATGCCGGCTCTGGGAAGCTGCTAGGACCGCCCAGAGGCTGAGAAGTCACACGGGGGAGCCCGGGCCAGGGGCCGGGGGTCCCCACGGGGTTGGGGGCTCAGAGGGCCCTCAGCTCCTACTCTGGTTCAGTCCACTGTCTGTGTTTCCCCAGAAGGCAGTAAGTTTAAAAGCTAGACCAAAGTGTGGCAGTACAACACAGAGCACAGCAGCTCTCAGGAGGACGGTACCACAGCACACAGGAGCTATGGTCAGGGTTGGGGGGGGACCAGGGAAACGCTACCTTCTCTGCCTATCTATAACAGGGGCGGTGGGGGCCCTCACTGAAATGCAGACCGAAGCCTGGCCGGCGGAGTGCGCCACGGCTCAAACTGAGCTTTCTGAAAGCAGGTTTTATTGTGGAAAAGGAAATGTCCACCAAGTGATTAATGCCACAGGGTAAATGATCATGAGCAGATACATTTTGGTGTCAGTTTAATCAAAGCGTGGACCAGTAAAGGCCCCCGGCGCGTGTTGAGGGGTTATAGACGTGCACGTTGCCCCAGCGTGGAGCGTCACACCGCCCGCTGGCAGACGCAGCTCTTTGTCTGCGGCTCTCGGCCGCACCACCAATAGGAAGCATCATACCTAATGACACTTATGCAAGGATGGGTGTGTGTGTGTGTGTGTGGGGGGGGGGGTGTTGGTGTTGGTGTGTCAGGCATATATGCTGTTTCCATGGCAACCTTCCTTAGCGCCGCAATGCTCAGTGAACTTGACCCTTTTGATATTTTTTTTTCTCCAGTCTTGGTTAGATAAACGCCTTTTAGATGCATCTGTATAGACGGCCTTCTGCTAGCGGATATCATCAGATGCTAACGAGCTAGTGTATTGATTTGTCTAGAGTGCTCTGGCTAGCCCTTTGTAGTGCTCTGGCTATCCCACTATAGTGCTTTGGCTGTCCCTCTATAGCGCTCTGGCTAGCCCTTTGTAGAGCTCTGGCTAGCCCTTTGTAGCGCCCTGGCTATCCCACTATAGCGCTCTGGCTAGTCCTTTGTAGCGCTCTGGCTAGCCCTTTGTAGCGCTCTGGCTAGCCCTTTGTAGCGTGTGGCTAACTGTCTTAAGCGCTTTGGCTAAAGCTGCTGTATTTCCCCTCAATCATCTATTGTTCAGTCGGAGTAAAACTGGCCTAATTAGCTATGTGCAGGTACGGGATAAATGTTGTCTTTGTTGTCACAGAATTTGAACACAAGGAGAGTTCTGGAAGTCCTGTGATTCTTAGTCAGCAGAGAGCTAACAACATTAGCAGCATTAGTCGGCCTAACCTCACCCCTCTCTGCGCTGATCGATTGATTAGATCAGTATTGATGAGGTCCCATCACTGGGCCGGTGAGACCCGGGTCTCGAGTAATAACTCCGGATGGGTTCCGGACATTATCAGGGCCTCCGGTGGGTGGGACTCAGCCATGGAGGCGTTGACATCTCGGCTTGTGTAGGGCAGGGGACTGCTGGAGGAGCTGAACACTGCTGCCTCCACACACAGCGCTGAGGCGTGGGGGTGGTCAGTGGGTGGGACACCGTATGGAGACATACACCACTGGTGTCCCGTGTTCGGTGTTGTGTGTTGTGTGGGTGGGGGGCGGTGGTGTTAGGACAGAGATGCTGCGCTATGGCCACGATGGTCTGGGGATAGGTTTATGGTTAGGTTCTCCTCACGCAATTCAGAACGGGAACACCAGTAGGATTATGCATCGCTTTAATCTAGATTTCTCCTCCTATTTTATTTCCCTTTTATATTTATCATTGTATTATAACTAGTCAGGTGACCTGGTTAGTAGGGTTGGTTAGTGGTCCTGTGGGTTCGTCTGGCTCGGGTTCTGATACTGGGGGTGTGGGTCTGGTACTGGTACTGGTGGTCTGATTCTGTTACTGGTGGGGTTGTTCTGTTACTGGTGGGGTTGTTCTGTTACTGGTGGGGTTGTTCTGGTACTGGTTGGTTCTGGTTCTGGTACTGGTGGGGTTGTTCTGGTACTGGTGGGGTTGTTCTGGTACTGGTTGGTTCTGGTTCTGGTACTGGTGATGTTGTTCTGTTGCTGGTGGGGTTGTTCTGGTACTGGTGGGGTTGTTCTGGTACTGGTTGGTTCTGGTTCTGGTACTGGTGATGTTGTTCTGTTGCTGGTGGGGTTGTTCTGGTACTGGTGGGGTTGTTCTGGTACTGGTTGGTTCTGGTTCTGGTACTGGTGATGTTGTTCTGTTGCTGGTGGGTTGTTCTGGTACTGGTGGTGTTGTTCTGTTTCTGGTGGTGTTGTTCTGGTACTGGTGGGGTTGTTCTGGTACTGGTGGGGTTGTTCTGGTACTGGTTGGTTCTGGTACTGGTGGTTCTGGTACTGGTGGCTCTGGTTCTGGTGCTGGTGGTTCTGGTACTGGTGGCTCTGGTACTGGTACTGTTGGTGTGGTTCTGGTTGGTTCTGGTACTGGTGGCTCTGGTTCTGGTTCTGGTGGCTCTGGTTCTGGTACTGGTGGCTCTGGTTCTGGTACTGGTGGTTCTGGTACTGGTGGCTCTGGTACTGGTGGTTCTGGTACTGGTGGCTCTGGTACTGGTGGCTCTGGTACTGGTACTGGTGGCTCTGGTTCTGGTACTGGTGGTTCTGGTACTGGTGGCTCTGGTACTGGTGGCTCTGGTACTGGTGGCTCTGGTACTGGTTCTGGTACTGGTGGCTATGGCTTTGGTACTGGTGGCTCTGGTACTGGTGGCTCTGGTACTGGTGGCTCTGGCTCTGGTACTGGTGGCTCTGGCTCTGGTACTGGTGGCTCTGGTACTGGTGGCTCTGGTTCTGGTACTGGTGGCTCTGGTACTGGTGGCTCTGGTTCTGGTACTGGTGGCTCTGGTTCTGGTACTGGTGGCTCTGGTACTGGTGGCTCTGGTTCTGGTACTGGTGGCTCTGGTTCTGGTACTGGTGGCTATGGCTCTGGTACTGGTGGCTCTGGTACTGGTGGCTCTGGTTCTGGTACTGGTGGCTATGGCTCTGGTACTGGTGGCTCTGGTACTGGTACTGGTGGCTCTGGTACTGGTGGCTCTGGTACTGGTGGCTCTGGTACTGGTACTGGTGGCTCTGGTTCTGGTACTGGTGGCTCTGGTACTGGTGGCTCTGGTTCTGGTACTGGTGGCTCTGGTACTGGTGGCTCTGGTTCTGGTACTGGTGGCTATGGCTCTGGTACTGGTGGCTCTGGTACTGGTACTGGTGGCTCTGGTACTGGTGGCTCTGGTACTGGTGGCTCTGGTACTGGTACTGGTGGCTCTGGTTCTGGTACTGGTGGCTCTGGTACTGGTGGCTCTGGTTCTGGTACTGGTGGCTCTGGTACTGGTGGCTCTGGTTCTGACTGCTCTGGGTGTCTCCAGGAGCCCAAGACCTCGTCCCAGCTGCTGGACGACTGGGGCATGGAGGACATCGACCACCTGTTCAGCCAGGAGGACTACCGCTCCCTCACCAACTACAAGGCCTTCAGCCAGTTCGTCAGGTAGGCCTCACGCACCCCCACAGCCTGGGGGGGGGGGGGGGGGGCAGTGTTCAGTCCCGGAGCGGTGCCCCATCACCCTCACCCCCTCCTCGGGGACAGGTGTCTGCAGACCAGCCTCCGCTGAAGTAAAGGGAGTATGAAATACACCTGTAGGCTCACGAAGAAAACACACTCAGATACACACACACGCTTCTGCAGGGGAGTAGAACAATCACCTGTCTCTCTCTCTGTCCCTGTGTCCCTCTCTCTGTCTCTCTCTCTCTCTGTCTCTCTCTCTCTGTCCCTGTCTCTCTCTCTCTCTGTCCCTGTCTCTGTCTCTGTCTCTCTCTCTGTCTCTCTCTCTCTCTGTCTCTCTCTCTCTGTCCCTGTCTCTCTCTCTCTCTGTCCCTGTGTCCCTCTCTCTGTCTCTCTCTCTGTCTCTCTCTCTCTCTGTCCCTGTCCCTGTCTCTGTCTCTGTCACTCTCTCTGTCTCTCTCTCTCTCTGTCTCTCTCTCTCTGTCCCTGTCTCTCTCTTTCTCTGTCCCTCTGTCTCTGTCTCTCTCTCTGTCTCTCTCTCTCTCTGTCTCTTTCTCTCTGTCCCTGTCTCTCTCTCTCTCTGTCTCTCTCTCTCTCTGTCCCTGTCTCTCTGTCTCTGTCTCTCTCTCTGTCCCTGTCTCTCTGTATCTGTCTCCTTCCCCGTCTCCCTCCCTACCCGTCTCTCTGCAGGCCGCTCATCGCCGCTAAGAACCCTAAGATCGCCGTGTCTAAGATGATGATGGTCCTGGGGGCCAAGTGGCGTGAGTTCAGCACCAACAACCCGCTGAGGGGCGCCGCCGCCGCCAACGCCGCGCTGGCCACCGCCAGCGTGCCCGCCGCCGTGGACACCATGGTGTCGGAGGCCACGCCCCCCTCGCCGCCGCCGCCCACGCCACCGCCCCCACCCCCCGCCGAGCCCACGCCCGCGCCCGTGGTCCCGCTCCGCAAGGCCAAGACCAAGGAGGGCAAAGGTCAGTCCTGGTGGGGGTCAGCGGGCCGGGGGGGGATACCTGAGGCTCCTCAAGACGTGGGCTCTTTGGTTCAGTGTTTATTCAGCGTTATCTTTTAGAATATTACTTTGAGAATGGAGGGATGCTTCAGTTCTGGGATCTGTTCACTAACACACACTGGTCTCTGTGGGCCCCTCGGTGTGTAGACCTAGGCCCATGGGCTCCTGGGCAGTGATCGGGGAGTGTACGCTGTGGGGGGAGGATGTGACTGACTGTGGCTTCTCCAGGTCCCAACGCCCGCAAGAAGTCTAAGCCCACCGCCAAGCCCGCAGAGAAGAAGAACGTGGCCAAGACCAAGAAGGTGGCCCCCCTCAAGATCAAGCTGGGGGGCTTCAACAGCAAGAGGAAGAGGTCCTCGGTAGGTCCTCTATCCTCCTCTGTCCTCCTCCTCTGCCCTCTCTCTCTCCTCCGTCCTCTGTCCTCTCTCCTCCTCCGTCCTCTGTCCTCTGTCCTCTCTCCTCCTCCTCTGTCCTCTCCCCTCCTCTCTCGTCTGTATGTCTGTCTGTCTGTCTGTCTGTCTGTCTGTCTCACACTGTCAGTCTCAGTCTTTTTTCTCTCCATCTGTGAACGCCTCACATGCACAACCTGACTCTCTTTGTGTGTGTGTGTGTGTGTGTGTCTCTCCAGAGCGAGGAGGAGGAGCCTGACGTGGAGAGCGACTTCGATGAGACCAGTATGAACAGCGTGTCGGAGGGCTCCACCAGCCGCACCTCGCGCTCCAAGAAGAAGACCCCCAAGAGCAAACCAAAGAAGAAGAAAGGTACTGCCGGCTGTAGGCCCTGGGGGGAGGGGGGGGGGATTCACCAGGAGGAGGAGCAGTGAGGTGGTGTTCACCAGGAGGAGGAGTAGTCAGGTGGTGTGTTTTCACCCCGTGGCGTCTGAGTCACGGGGCCTGATTCACGACACAGGAGGAGGTATAATTAGACGGCACGCTATCTTGTAGCGTCAGTTCCACCCGTCACGTGCACTGCTGTTGTCACGTGCACTGCGGGGGTGTTTTGGATAGCACAAAATGAGAAGGTGGAATATAAAATGCTAATCTATACAGATACGCTTACTGTGTGCAGGGGGTGCGTTCCATTTGAGGTAGTTTGCAATGCTAAGGTGTTAGCATGCTGGCGTGCTATTCTCTGCAATGGTAAGGGGTTAGACTGCCAGTGGTTGTGGGTGGAGGGTCCAGGTGTAGCGTTGGAAGCCCCCCCTCACCCCGTCTCTCTCTCCAGAAGCGGAGGAGGGCGACGGCTACGAGACGGACCACCAGGACTACTGTGAGGTGTGCCAGCAGGGCGGCGAGATCATCCTGTGTGACACGTGTCCCCGGGCGTACCACATGGTCTGCCTGGACCCCGACATGGAGAAGGCCCCCGAGGGAACCTGGAGCTGCCCGCACTGCGTAAGAACACACACACTCACACTCACACTACCTGCTCCTTCACAACAGGCATCTGACCATCGGGGTTTGTGATTGGCTGAGGTAGTGTCACATGGTGTTCTGTTAACTCAATGTTATGGTCAGAAGCCGACATGTTGGCTCCACCACTAACTCCTCTTCTCTCTCTCCTCCTCCCCCCCCCCCCGCAGGAGAAGGAGGGCATCCAGTGGGAGGCGCGGGAGAACCCGTCGGAGGGTGAGGAGGAGGTGGAGGCGGAGGTGGAGGCAGGGGAGGCGGAGGAGGACGACCACCACATGGAGTTCTGCCGGGTGTGTAAGGACGGCGGGGAGCTGCTGTGCTGTGACTCCTGCCCCTCGTCCTACCACATCCACTGCCTGAACCCCCCCCTGCCCGAGATCCCCAACGGAGAGTGGATCTGCCCCCGCTGCACGGTGAGCCAACCGCCCACCGCCGTTGCTGACTGACAGGGAGGCCGGCCAATGAGGAGCCGGACTGGGTTATTGATCCAAAACTGCAACTGCTGGATCCGTAGAGAATGTTCCAGCGTTTTACCGATTGCTTCTAGACCCGCTCCTAGAAACAATCGGACAAGACGTACTTTGATTGAACAGGGTATGACCCACAATGCAACCTGGTTTAATATCAAGGCCATGACCCCCGCATGTCTGAAGTGTATCCCTGCTCTGGTTAATCCTCTTCTCAGTGGTTGTTGTGTGTTTAGTTTGCACACTGTGTGTATGCACGTTGTTAAGTTGTTAACGGGCTGTTGGAGGTTAACCCTGACGTCCGCCCCCCCCCCCCCCCGCAGTGTCCGGCCATGAAGGGCAAGGTGCAGAAGATCCTCACGTGGCGCTGGAGCGACCCCCCTCCCCCCACGCCAGTGCCCCGCCCCCCCGACCTGGCGGCCGACGCCCCCGACCCTGCCCCCCTCGCCGGGCGGCCTGACCGGGAGTTCTTCGCCAAGTGGTCCAACATGTCCTACTGGCACTGCTCCTGGGTCTCCGAGCTGCAGGTCGGTGCTGCTGGAAGGATGCTAACGCTAGCACAGTGCTGCTGACACGCGCTGAAGACGATGCTAGCACCCACACTGACCAATACATGATGCTAACGCTAGCACAGTGATGCTGACACGCGCTGAAGACGATGCTAGCACCCACACTGACCAATACATGATGCTAACGCTAGCACAGTGATGCTGACACGCGCTGAAGATGATGCTAGCACCCACACTAGACCAATACAGAGCGATTTAGCCTGATGCTCTACCGTCATAGCATTCACACCATTGCTTTCTTTCGTGTGTGACTCGATGCTAACCTGGTCTCTCTCTCTCTCTCTCTCTCTCCGCCTGTTAATCCAACCTCTCTCTCCCCAGCTGGAGCTGCACTGCCAGGTGATGTTCAGGAACTACCAGAGGAAAAACGACATGGACGACCCCCCGCCCATCGACGCCGGCGGTGAGGGGGAGGAGGAGAAGAGCTCCAAGAGGAAGAAGAAGGACCCCCTGTACGCCCAGATGGAGGAGAAGTACTACCGCTTCGGCATCAAGATGGAGTGGCTGATGGTGCACCGTATCCTCAACCACAGGTACCGTCGTCTGTCCGTCTGTCTCTCTTACTCACTGAGGTCACAGGTCAACAGCCCTCGTTAGGGCCTTGCACTACTTCCTGTCTAAACAGGAAGTAGAAGCCTCACTTAAGGGCTGATAATGGTCCCACGTTCACGAAACGCAAGGGGGTTAAGGACCCGCGGACCCTCCTTGCGTCCACCGCATGGGCCAGACGTGCGCCTCCCAAAAATGTCAACCTTCCCTCGAGGCAACGCAGCAGCAAGGGCTGTGATTGGTCCGCTTACCAAAACCCGACACAGAGCCATGAAGGGTCGGGACTGCGTCGAAGCGTCTGCGTGGTCCTTGCGTTGTGTGAACGTGGGACCATAATCAGCACTTTAGTCCTGTTGCTGTATTGTCCCCCCCTTCTGCACGGTGCATGATGTAATGTGTGTGTGTGTGTTTGTGTGTGTTTGTGCGCAGTGTGGACAGGAAGAACAATGTGCACTACCTGATCAAGTGGCGTGACCTGACGTACGACCAGGCCACCTGGGAGTCGGAGGACATGGACGTCTCCGAGTACGACGTCTACAAAGTGCAGTACTGGAACCACAGGTACACACCTGGCCCTACACACACCTGGCCCTACACACACCTGGGCCTACACACACCTGGGCCTACACACACCTGGCCCTACACACACCTGGGCCTACACACACCTGGGCCGACACACACCTGGCCCTACACACACCTGAGACTACACACACCTGACCCTACACACACCTGTACATACTCGCACCTGAACCCACTGAGCTACACACACCTGTACTACAACACACATGCAGCACTGGAACCACAGGTGCACACACATCTGGACTTAAACGTACCTGTACACACTGAGCAAACAAACTCCATTGCTGGAACCACAGGTACACACACCTGTACATGCCACACCTATTAACGTGTGTGTGTGTGTGTGTGTGTGTGTGTGTGTGTGTGTGCAGAGAGCTGATGATGGGAGACGAGGGCCGACCAGGGAAGAAGATCAAGCTGAAGGGGAAGCCGAAGCGTGTGGACCGGCCCCCGGATAACCCTGTGGTCGACGTACGTTCCTCTCTGTCTGTTCTCTCTCGTCATTCAGGACATGAACTCAATCTCTCAAATCAAAACTGGAAGTCGCTGTCGCTCCCCAAGCTAGTCCGTCTGTGTCTCTCTCCAAGCTAGACTGAACCTGTGTCTGTCAGTCTGTCTGTCTGTCTGACTCTCTTTCCCCCCCAGCTAACCCTAATGTGTCTCTCCCTCCCCAGCCGACCATAAAGTTTGAGCGGCAGCCGGACTACCTGGACAGCACGGGGGGGAACCTGCACCCCTACCAGCTGGAGGGGCTGAACTGGCTGAGGTTCTCCTGGGCCCAGGGCACCGACACCATCCTGGCCGACGAGATGGGCCTGGGCAAGACGGTCCAGACCGCCGTCTTCCTCTACTCCCTCTACAAAGAGGTAGGGCCTGACCCCAGGTCCACCGTCTACCTGTAGGCCTCCCAGAGCCCTATGACCCCTGACCCTGACCTGCTCTGTGCTGAAGTGCACCTGAGATGTTCTGGATTAAAAGCGTCACACAGAGATTTCATCTCTACTGACGATAAAGGAAACACATCATCTTAACGATTTTGAATCTAAATTTATCACAAGATAATCTGATATTCGATATTATGATTAGAAGCGGTAGAAGAGGTTTTAATCTCATCTGAATTTCAACGTTCTTAGTAATGAATCCAACGTTTTAGATAGAACCGAAGGGTTGATTGGGAGATGGGTGTTTCACTGCTGCCGGGACAGCTGTCACGTTATTGGCTCCCACGCATTCAGCCATTTTGTATAAGTCAGGTTACAGCTGACGGCATTAAGCTTGATCACAGCAGTAAACACTTCCAGATGCTGTGCATGGCCCGCTACCGCCATCTAGAGGCGGGAGGCCACACGCACGGCCTCGGCACCGGAGACAGGGTATCACTCACCATCCAATACAGTCAGGGTCCTCTGCCCTGACTGCCTACTGCCTGGTGCCGTTTAAGTATCAATTGACTCTTTTTGACATAATTGCAAATGAAGAATACATTTTGAACAGGCCTTGCTGTAAATCACTGAGCGAGGATAGTGCGTTCCACCCCCAGCCCAAAGGTTCTGGGTTCAATCCTGTAGCCAGGTGACCCCTCACCCCTACCTGTAGGCCCCCTGTAGCCAGGTGACCCCTCACCCCTACCTGTAGGCCCCCTGTAGCCAGGTGACCCCTCACCCCTACCTGTAGGCCCCCTGTAGCCAGGTGACCCCTCACCCCTACCTGTAGGCCCCCTGTAGCCAGGTGACCCCTCACCCCTACCTGTAGGCCCCCTGGAGCCAGGTGACCCCTCACCCCTACCTGTAGGCCCCCTGTAGCCAGGTGACCCCTGAGCATAACCTGATGCGTGACCCCCTCCTCTTCCTCTGTGCGTCCCCTAATGCCCCCCCCTCCTCCTCAGTACGGCCCCTAATGCCCCCCCCCCCTCCTCCCCTCAGGGCCACTCCAAGGGGCCCTTCCTGGTGAGCGCCCCTCTATCCACCATCATCAACTGGGAGCGGGAGTTTGAGATGTGGGCGCCGGACATGTACGTGGTGACTTACGTGGGCGACAAGGACAGCCGCGCCGTCATCAGGGAGAACGAGTTCTCCTTCGAGGACAACGCCATCCGCGGCGGCAAGAAGGCCTCCAAGATGAAGGTGCGTGGCCCCGCCCCCTGCCTCACACGTTTCCGTGACGACTGTGTTCTTTACCGCCAGGGTTTGATAAAGAGCGAAAGCGCTTCCTCCCGTTTTGTAGACGAGGCTCATAAGAGCCTTTTTTGTTTTCAGATTTTATGTGTAGTAGTTACATTTAATGTTGAGGTCTGATTTGACAGATTTTGACGGCGTTTGTCCCGTCAAGGATTATCTTGAGTACCATTCTCATATCTTGTATGTGTGTGTGTGCCTGCATGTGTGAGCAGAAAGACTCAACGGTGAAGTTCCACGTGCTGCTGACCTCCTACGAGCTGATCACCATCGACACGGCGGTGCTGGGCTCCATCGACTGGGCCTGCCTGGTGGTGGACGAGGCCCACCGGCTCAAGAACAACCAGTCCAAGGTAGGAGAGGCTCTCAGAGAGCACCCTCACTTGTCCAATGGACCGAGGTGACGCCATTCAGCCTAGTGACCCCTGACCTGTCTCCTAGTGACCCCTGACCTGTCTCCTAGTGACCCCTGACCTGTCTCCTAGTGACCCCTGACCTCTGTCTCCTAGTGACCCCTACCCTGTCTCCTAGTGACCCCTGACCTCTTTCTCCTAGTGACCCCTACCCTGTCTCCTAGTGATCCCTGACCTCTGTCTCCTAGTGACCACTACCCTGTCTCCTAGTGACCCCTAACCTCTGTCTCCTAGTGACCCCTGACCTGTCTCCTAGCGACCCCTGACCTGTACCCTAGTGACCCCTGACCTCTGTCTCCTAGCGACCCCTGACCTCTGTCTCCTAGCGACCCCTGACCTCTGTCTCCTAGCGATCCCTGACCTGTCTCCTAGCGACCCCTGACCTCTGTCTCCTAGTGACCCCTGACCTCTGTCTCCTAGTGACCCCTACCCTGTCTCCTAGTGACCCCTGACCTCTGTCTCCTAGTGACCCCTACCCTGTCTCTTAGTGACCCCTGACCTCTGTCTCCTAGTGACCTCTACCCTGTCTCCTAGTGACCCCTGACCTCTGTCTCCTATCGACCCCTGACCTGTCTCCTAGTGACCCCTGACCTGTCTCCTAGCAACCCCTGACCTGTACCCTAGTGACCCCTGACCTCTGTCTCCTAGCAACCCCTTACCTGTCTCCTAGTGACCCCTGACCTGTCTCCTAGCGACCCACGACCTGTCTCCTAGCAACCCCTGACCTGTCTCCTAGCGATCCCTGACCTGTCTCCTAGTGACCCCTGACCTGTTTCCTAGCGACCCCTGACCCCTGACCTCTCTCTCCTAGTTCTTCCGGATCCTGAACAACTACCCCCTGCAACACAAGCTGCTCCTCACAGGGACCCCTCTGCAGAACAACCTGGAGGAGCTGTTCCACCTCCTCAACTTCCTCACGCCCGAGAGATTCAGGTACCGTCTCTCTGTCTGTGTCTCACTCTCCTTCCTGTAGGTCTGCCAGTTTATGAAGGTGTAAAGCGATGTCAGTGAAGCACCATGTAACCGCGGCAACGCTCTCCCCCTCAGTAACCTGGAGGGCTTCCTGGAGGAGTTTGCGGACATCGCCAAGGAGGACCAGATCAAAAAGCTCCACGACATGCTGGGGCCCCACATGCTGAGGCGGCTGAAGGCCGACGTCTTCAAACACATGCCCTCCAAGACGGAGCTCATCGTCAGAGTGGAGCTCAGCCCCATGCAGAAGTAGGTGGACTAGCCTGAGCCTGGCCCCAACTTAGCCTGAGCCTGGCCCTAACTTAGCCTGAGCCTGGCCCTAACTTAGCCTGAGCCTGGCCCTAACTTAGCCTGAGCCTGGCCCTAACTTAGCCTGAGCCTGGCCCTAACTTAGCCTGAGCCTGGCCCTAACTTAGCCTGAGCCTGGCCCCAACTTAGCCTGAGCCTGGCCCTAACTTAGCCTGAGCATGGGCCCAACTTAGCCTGAGCCTGGGCCTAAATTAGCCTGAGCCTGGGCCTAATTTAGCCTGAGCCTGGGCCTAACTTGTCCTACCTGTATGCAGGAGTCAGTACCTGGCCAAGCCTGATCAGAAGTTGGGACCTTCCCTAACCCTGCTCTCTTTAGAGGGTTATAATGTCAACACTGTCCTATAGGAAGGGATGGAGGGGGGAGATGTACTCGTGATAAGAGTTTATGCTACACCAGACTACTCATTGAACTGTACTATACTAGGGCTTACTAAGCCATGTAACCAGGGCGATGTACTAGTCCAGTGTTTCTAAGCGTGTCCCTCCTGACCTCTGACCCCAGGAAATACTACAAGTTCATCCTGACCAGGAACTTCGACGCCCTGAACACCCGAGGGGGGGGGAACCAGGTGTCGCTCCTCAACGTGGTCATGGACCTCAAGAAATGCTGCAACCACCCCTACCTCTTCCCAGTCGCCGCAATGGTACGGCCCGCTTCTCATCCACGCGACGTCACTGCCCTTCCAGTCGTCTTGAATCCTGATGTTCTGATTGGTTGATCCCAACAGGAAGCTCCAAAGTTGCCCAATGGGATGTACGATGGCGGCTCGCTCACAAAGGCTGCTGGGAAACTCACGCTGCTGCAGAAGATGATGAGGAAGCTGAAGGACAACGGCCACAGAGTGCTCATCTTCTCCCAGGTCAGAGTCACACCAGGGTGGGGGGGTCCCGGTCTGACTGGGGGGTCTGGTCTGACTGGGGGGTCCTGGGGGGTCCTGGTCTGACTGGGGGGTCCTGGGGGTCTGGTCTGACTGGGGGGTCCTGGGGGTCTGGGGGGTCCTGGTCTGACTGGGGGTCTGGTCTGACTGGGGGTCCCGGTCTGACTGGGGGGTCCTGGTCTGTCTGGGGGTCTGGTCTGTCTGGGGGTCTGGTCTGACTGGGGGTCCTGGTCTGACTGGGGGTCCTGGTCTGTCTGGGGGTCTGGTCTGACTGGGGGTCTGGTCTGACTGGGGGTCTGGTCTGTCTGGGGGTCTGGTCTGACTGGGGGTCTGGTCTGTCTGGGGGTCTGGTCTGACTGGGGGTCCTGGTCTGTCTGGGGGTCTGGTCTGACTGGGGGTCTGGTCTGTCTGGGGGTCTGGTCTGTCTGGGGGTCTGGTCTGTCTGGGGGTCTGGTCTGTCTGGGGGTCTGGTCTGACTGGGGGGTCCTGGTCTGACTGGGGGTCCGGTCTGACTGGGGTTCCTGGGGGTCTGGTCTGACTGGGGTTCCTGGGGGTCTGGTCTGACTGGGGGTCCTGGGGGTCCGGTCTGACTGGTCCTGGGGGTCTGGTCTGACTGGTCCTGGGGGTCTGGTCTGACTGGTCCTGGGGGTCTGGTCTCCAGATGACCAAGATGCTGGACCTGCTGGAGGACTTCCTGGAGAACGAGGGCTACAAGTACGAGAGGATCGACGGGGGGATCACCGGGGGCATGAGGCAGGAGGCCATCGACCGCTTCAACGGTGAGGAGGCCCTCTCTCACTCTCTCACTCACTCACTCTCTCACTCTCTCACTCACTCTCTCACTCACTCTCTCACTCACTCTCTCACTCACTCACTCTCTCACTCTCTCACTCACTCTCTCTCTCACTCACTCAGTCACTCTCTCACTCTCTCACTCACTCTCTCACTCACTCTCTCACTCACTCTCTCACTCACTCTCTCACTCACTCTCTCACTCACTCAGTCACTCAGTCTCTCACTCACTCTCTCACTCACTCTCTCACTCAGTCTCTCACTCAGTCTCTCACTCAGTCTCTCACTCAGTCTCTCACTCAGTCTCTCACTCACTCTCTCACTCACTCTCTCACTCTCTCACTCAGTCTCTCACTCACTCTCTCACTCACTCTCTCACTCACTCTCTCTCAGTCTCTCACTCACTGTCTCACTCACTCTCTCACTCACTCTCTCACTCACTCTCTCACTCACTGTCTCACTCACTCTCTCACTCACTCACTCACTCAGTCTCTCACTCACTCTCTCACTCAGTCTCTCACTCACTCAGTCTCTCACTCACTCACTCAGTCACTCACTCACTCTCTCACTCAGTCTCTCACTCAGTCTCTCACTCAGTCTCTCACTCACTCAGTCTCTCACTCACTCACTCAGTCACTCACTCACTGTCTCACTCAGTCTCTCACTCACTCAGTCTCTCACTCACTCACTCAGTCTCTCACTCACTCACTCAGTCTCTCACTCACTGTCTCACTCAGTCACTCACTCACTGTCTCACTCAGTCTCTCACTCACTCAGTCTCTCACTCACTCACTCAGTCTCTCACTCACTCACTCAGTCTCTCACTCACTGTCTCACTCAGTCTCTCACTCACTCAGTCTCTCACCCACTCAGTCTCTCACTCAGTCTCTCACCCACTCACTGTCTCACTCAGTCTCTCACTCACTCACTCACTCTGAAAGCATTGTGTAGATTAAAGCCTCATGGTGAACTGAAGACTCTCTCTCTCTCTCCCCTCTCTCCCCTCTCTCCCCCCAGCCCCGGGAGCCCCCCAGTTTGCCTTCCTGCTGTCCACCCGGGCGGGGGGTCTGGGCATCAACCTGGCCACGGCCGACACCGTGGTCATCTACGACTCGGACTGGAACCCCCACAACGACATCCAGGTACCCTGACCTCTAACCTGTGGCCCTTAACCCCACGTCTGACCTGGGGGCAGCTCTAACGCTCTCTCTCTCTCCCCCCCCCCCCCCCCCAGGCGTTCAGCAGAGCTCACCGGATCGGTCAGAACAAGAAGGTGATGATCTACCGCTTCGTCACCAAGGCCTCTGTGGAGGAGAGGATCACTCAGGTAACCACGACGACCCCCAGACACGTCTGTCTGTCTGTCTGTCTGTCTGTGTATATATATGTGTGTGTGTGTGTGTGTGGGTGTGTATCTCTGTCTGTCTGTCTGTCTGTGTGTGTGTGTGTGTGTGTGTGTGGGTGTGTATCTCTGTCTGTCTGTCTGTCTGTGTGTGTGTGGGTGTGTATCTCTGTCTGTCTGTGTGTGTGTGTGTGTGTGTGTGTGTGTGTGTGTGTGTGTGTATCTGTGTGTGTGGGTGTGTATCTCTGTCTGTCTGTGTGTGTGTGTGTGTGTGTGGGTGTGTATCTCTGTGTGTGTGTGTGTGTGTGTGTTTGTGTGTATATCTGTGTGTGTGTATCTCTGTCTATCTGTGTGTGTGTGTGTGTGTGTGTGTATCTGTCTATCTGTGTGTGTGTGTATCTCTGTCTATCTGTGTGTGTGTGTTTGTATCTCTGTCTATCTGTGTGTGTGTGTGTGTGTATCTCTGTCTATCTGTGTGTGTGTGTGTGTATCTGTGTGTGTGTGTGTGTGTGTGTGTGTGTGTGTATCTCTGTCTATCTGTCTGTGTCTCACCCCCCCCCCCCTGTGGTGAGTCCAGGTGGCTAAGAAGAAGATGATGTTGACCCACCTGGTGGTCCGGCCCGGCCTGGGCTCCAAGACGGGCTCCATGTCCAAGCAGGAGCTGGACGACATCCTTAAGTTCGGCACAGAGGAGCTCTTCAAGGACGAGATCGCCTCCATGGCAGGCAAGCATGGCAAGCACTGACCACAGCCGCTCACCGTGTCCAACACAGACAGCTAGGCTAAGACGCTACACCATGCTAAGCACTGTTTTTAAGTGCCAGGACGTACAACATACAATAAGTGCGTACATTAAGTGACAGGACGTACAACGTACAATAAGTGCGTACATTAAGTGCCAGCTTGACACCATAGTTCCAAACTAGTTCCTACGACACTAGTTTCTTTCCTACTCCTTACTACCTCTCTGGGGTTTCACAGCTCCTCTCACATACTCTTTATCTTCTCTTTGATACTTTTGAACGATCAGCATACGTTGATGGCTTCACCACATAGAGCTTAGAAGAGCACAGCAGTGTGTTACTGTGTGTGTTACCGTGTGTGTCTCTAGGGGCTGTGTTACCGTGTGTGTCTCTAGGGGCTGTGTTACCGTGTGTGTTACCGTGTGTGTCTCTAGGGGCTGTGTTACCGTGTGTGTCTCAAGGGGCTGTGTTACCGTGTGTGTTACCTTGTGTGTCTCTAGGGGCTGTGTTACCGTGTGTGTTACCGTGTGTGTCTCTAGGGGCTGTGTTACCGTGTGTGTTACCGTGTGTGTCTCTAGGGGCTGTGTTACCGTGTGTGTCTCTAGGGGCTGTGTTACCGTGTGTGTGTTACCGTGTGTGTCTCTAGTGGCTGTGTTACCGTGTGTCTCTAGGGGCTGTGTTACCGTGTGTGTTACCTTGTGTGTCTCTAGGGCCTGTGTTAACGTGTGTGTTACCTTGTGTGTCTCTAGGGGCTGTGTTAACGTGTGTGTTACCGTGTGTGTCTCTAGGGGCTGTGTTACCGTGTGTGTTACCGTGTGTCTCTCTAGGGGCTGTGTTACCGTGTGTGTTACCGTGTGTGTCTCTAGGGGCTGTGTTAATGTGTGTGTTACCGTGTGTGTCTCTAGGGGCTGTGTTACCGTGTGTGTCTCTAGGGGCTGTGTTACCGTGTGTGTTACCTTGTGTGTCTCTAGGGGCTGTGTTAACGTGTGTGTTACCGTGTGTGTTACCGTGTGTGTCTCTAGGGGCTGTGTTAACGTGTGTGTTACCGTGTGTGTCTCTAGGCGGCGTGGACAGGGAGGAGGACAGCAGTGTGATCCACTACGACGACAAGGCCATCGACCGCCTGCTTGACCGCAACCAGAGCGCCACGGAGGACACGGAGGTCCAGAGCATGAACGAGTACCTGAGCTCCTTCAAGGTCGCGCAGTACGTGGTCAAGGACGAGGATGAGGCGGTAAGAGGAGGCGCAGCAGGAGGTGCACGGAGTGGCCGTGGAGTGGGTAGGGGGTACTGGGTCCCAGTGTCGAGAGCAAGACGACCCCTGACCCCTACCTGTAGGCCTCCTAGAGCCCTATGACCCCTGACCCCTACCTGTAGGCCTCCTAGAGCCCTATGACCCCTGACCCCTACCTGTAGGCTCCTAGAGCCCTATGACCCCTACCTGTAGGCTCCTAGAGCCCTATGACCCCTGACCCCTACCTGTAGGCTCCTAGAGCCCGATGACCCCTGACCCCTACCTGTAGGCTCCTAGAGCCAGATGACTCCTGACCCCTACCTGTAGGCTCCTAGAGCCCGATGACCCCTGACCCCTACCTGTAGGCTCCTAGAGCCAGATGACCCCTGACCCCTACCTGTAGGCTCCTAGACCCCTATGACCCCTGACCCCTACCTGTAGGCTCCTAGAGCCCTATGACCCCTGACCCCTACCTGTAGTCTCCTAGAGCCCTATGACCACTGACCCCTACCTGTAGGCTCCTAGAGCCCGATGACCCCTGACCCCTACCTGTAGGCTCCTAGAGCCCGATGACCCCTGACCCCTACCTGTAGGCTCCTAGAGCCCGATGACCCCTGACCCCTACCTGTAGGCTCCTAGAGCCCTATGACCCCTGACCCCTACCTGTAGGCTCCTAGAGCCCGATGACCCCTGACCCCTACCTGTAGGCTCCTAGAGCCCTATGACCCCTGACCCCTACCTGTAGGCTCCTAGAGCCAGATGACCCCTGACCCCTACCTGTAGGCTCCTAGACCCCTACGTAGACCCCCTACCTGATCCTAATGACATGTTTCTGTATTGTCAGTCAAGGCAGTTGATGGACGGGTTAATGGAATAATCAAGGTTTACTAGGTTACCCCCCATCCATACCTGACTCCACGTCCCTCTGGTTAACTGGACCTCTTTGCCTTTCCCCCCCCCTCCCCCAGGAGGAGGAGGTGCAGAGGGAGATCATCAAGCAGGAGGAGAGCGTGGACCCGGACTACTGGGAGAAGCTGTTGCGCCACCACTACGAGCAGCAGCAGGAGGACCTGGCCCGCAACCTGGGCAAGGGCAAGAGGATCCGCAAGCAGGTCAACTACAACGACGGCTCCCAGGAGGACCGAGGTGGGCCCCGCAGACACACACGTAGGGGACGCACACTCGACACGCACGCAGACACGCACAGACACACCACGCCCAGAAACACGCACACAGTCCGCCACGGCCAGAACCACACTCACACACACTCATACACACTCATCCATGTGCATGCACACACTCACACATGCACCAAAATCAGACATGCCCACACTCACAAAACGTCATGCTCGCACACACCAAGCATGTACTTGCTTACAAGCCAGTTAATTCACCGCTGAGCTTAACTCCACCACCCACAATGCCTACATTACCCACAATGGCTCGGAGCTGCAGGGATACATCATATAGTGTGTATGTGTGTGTGTGTGTGTGTGTGATGTCCAGACACTAGTGTCCAGCCGGATGCTAGGGGGAGGTTAGATAGGACAGCAGACGCTCCCATAATGCAACGGGCCGTAGTTTAGCCCAATAGAGGCTACACTCTCCCAGGGCTTCTGGAGGGGAGGGGAGGAGGAGGAGGAGGTGGTGTTGAGGAGGTGTAGGGGAGGAGGAGGAGGAGGAGGAGGAGGTGTAGGGGAGGAGGAGGAGGAGGAGGTGTTGAGGAGGTGTAGGGGAGGAGGTGGTGTTGAGGGGGTGTAGGGGAGGAGGAGGTGGTGGTGTTGAGGGGGTGTAGGGGAGGAGGAGGTGGGGGTGTAGGGGAGGAGGAGGTGGTGGTGTTGAGGAGGTGGTGGTGTTGAGGGGGTGTAGGGGAGGAGGAGGTGTTGAGGGGGTGTAGGGGAGGTGGTGGTGTTGAGGGGGTGTAGGGGAGGAGGAGGTGCTGGTGTTGAGGAGGTGGTGGTGTTGAGGGGGTGTAGGGGAGGAGGAGATGTTGAGGGGGTGTAGGGGAGGAGGAGGTGTTGAGGGGGTGTAGGGGAGGTGGTGGTGTTATGGGGTTGTAGGGGAGGAGGAGGTGGTGTTGAGGGGGTGTAGGGGAGGAGGTGGTGTTGAGGAGGTGTAGAGGAGGTGGTGGTGCTGGATGTGCACAGACCAACAGTTTGTTAGATTTTGTTTTGTTTGGGGTCTGGGTTAGGTTGGGTGGGGTCTGGGTTAGGTTGGGTGGGGTCTGGGTTAGGTTAGGTGGGGTCTGGGTTAGGTTGGGTGGGGTCTGGGTTAGGTTAGGTGGGGTCTGGGTTAGGTTGGGTGTGGTCTGGGTTAGGTTGGGTGGGGTCTGGGTTAGGTTGGGTGGGGTCTGGGTTAGGTTGGGTGGGGTCTGGGTTAGGTTGGGTGGGGTCTTGGTTAGGTTGGGTGGGGTTGGGTGGGGTGGGGTCTGGTCCAGGTTGGGTGGGGTTAGGTGGGGTGGGGTCTGGTCCAGCAGAGTGGGTCTGTCCTATAGGGTGTGTCTCAATGGGGGGTTGACGTCTTTAACAAACACTGCCTCTAATTCCTGCTTGCAGCGGATTGGCAGGACGACCAGTCGGACGGCCAATCAGATTACTCTGTGGCGTCGGAGGAGGGAGACGAGGACTTTGATGAGCGGACAGAAGGTAAGCAGCAGTCCTACCGACTAGTGCAGCAGAATCATACAGGCCACGCCATTATAATGTGTAGTGTGTCTAATGGTGTGTGTTTGTGTGTCTTAACGCGTGTGTGTGTGTGTTTCCTCTGCAGCCAACTCCCGCCGGCCGAACAGGAAGGGCCTTAGGGGCGATAAAGACAAACCACTGCCTCCCCTGCTGGCCAGGGTGGGCGGCAACATCGAGGTGAGCTCCTCCTCCTCCTCCTCCTCCTCCTCCTCCTCCTCCTCCTCCTCCTCCTCCTCACAACACTTACTTAATCGTAAAGAAATGAACAGTACATTTCTAGCTTGTGCAGTTTGATCGTTGGCAGACGGTAGCTGTGTGCTAGCCAGGTGTGTGCTAGCCGCCCCCCTGACCTCTGACCCCACCAGGTGCTGGGCTTCAACTCGCGGCAGCGGAAGGCCTTCCTGAACGCGGTGATGCGCTACGGCATGCCCCCCCAGGACGCCTTCACCACCCAGTGGCTCGTACGCGACCTCAGGGGCAAGTCGGAGAAGGAGTTCAAGTAAGGACCGCCTCCGACCGGTTTGACACACGGGGAACCGGAGGAAACCGGTTTGACACATGGGGAACCAGAGGAAACCGGTTTAACCCATGGGGAACCAGAGGAAACCGGTTTAACACACGGGGAACCAGAGGAAACCGGTTTAACACATGGGGAACCAGATCAAACCGGATTAACACATGGGTAAATAGATCAAACCTGTTGAATACAGAGTAACCAGATCAAACCGGTTTAATACATGGTAAACAGATCAAACCTGTTGAATACAGAGTAACCAGATCAAACCGGTTTAACACAGAGTAACCAGATCAAACTGGTTCCCTATAGAGTAACCAGAGTGCTGTCACAGCCAGGTCAGAATCCCCTCAGGTGACATCACTAGTGGGAGTGTTCTCTAACCCCCCCTCTCTCCAGGGCGTATGTCTCTCTGTTCATGAGGCATCTCTGCGAGCCCGGCGCCGACGGGGCCGAGACCTTCGCCGACGGCGTTCCCCGGGAAGGGTTGTCACGGCAACACGTCCTCACGCGCATCGGCGTCATGTCGCTCATCCGCAAGAAGGTAAGGACCTCCTCCTCCTCTTCCTCTTCCTCCTCCTCCTCCTGACATAGAGAATACGTCATTAACACCGGAGACTGGGAGTGGGAGTCAGGGCAGGAAGTACTGATGGGAACAACAGGAAGGACAGATGACGAGATGTACCAAGCTGGTACATTGAGGTCCTCCTGCTAGGAGTGTCTGGGGCTCCTCCTGTCTGGGGGTCCCCCTGTCTGGGGGTCCTCCTGTCTGGGGCTCCTCCTGCTAGAGGTCCTCCTGTCTGGGGGTCCTCCTGTCTGGGGGTCCTCCTGTCTGGGGCTCCTCCTGTCTGGGGGTCCCCCTGTCGGGGGGTCCTCCTGCTAGAGGTCCTCCTGTCTGGGGCTCCTCCTGTCTGGGGGTCTTCCTGTCTGGGGCTCTTCCTGTCTGGGGCTCCTCCTGTCTGGGGCTCCTCCTGTCTGGAGCTCCTCCTGTCTGGGGGTCTTCCTGTCTGGGGCTCTTCCTGTCTGGGGCTCCTCCTGTCTGGGGCTCCTCCTGTCTGGAGCTCCTCCTGTCTGGGGGTCCTCCTGTCTGGGGGTCCTCCTGTCAGGGGGTCCTCCTGTCTGGGGGTCCCCCTGTCGGGAGGTGCTCCTGCTAGAGGTCCTCCTGTCTGGGGCTCCTCCTGTCTGGGGCTCCTCCTGTCTGGGGCTCCTCCTGTCTGGGGGTCCCCCTGTCTGGGGGTCCTCCTGTCTGGGGGTCCCCCTGTCTGGGGCTCCTCCTGTCTGGGGCTCCTCCTGTCTGGGGCTCTTCCTGTCTGGGGGTCCTCCTGTCTGGGGCTCCTCCTGTCTGGGGGTCCTCCTGTCTGGGGGTCCTCCTGTCTGGGGGTCCCCCTGTCTGGGGGTCCTCCTGCTGCCCCCCTGCTGACCCCCTGCCCCCCTCAGGTCCAGGAGTTTGAGCATGTGAACGGCCAGTGGTCGATGCCCTGGATGGCGGAGCTGGAGGAGAACAAGAGGGCCGCCGCCGCCGCCGCCGCCCTGCCCGACTCCCCCGGCAAGACCCCCTCCACCGGGACCCCCGCCGACACGCAGCCCAACACCCCCGCCACAGGTACACACTACACACACACTGCTACACACACCAATACAGCCCCCTGCCACAGGTACACACTACACACACACTGCTACACACACACACTACTACACACACACTGCTACACACACACTACTACACACACACACCACTACAGCCCCCTGCCACAGGTACACACTACACACACACTGCTACACACACACACTACTACACACACACTGCTACACACACACACTACTACACACACACTACTACACACACACTGCTACTCACACACACTACTACACACACACTACTACACACACACTGCTACTCACACACACTACTACACACACACTACTACACACACACTACTACACACACACTGCTACTCACACACACTACTACACACACACTACTACACACACACTGCTACTCACACAGTACTACAGCCCCCCGCCACAGGTACACACTACTTCTACGTACCCCCCTACTACAGGGACACACACTCTGCTGCAGGGACACACACTCTGCTGCAGGGACACACACTCTGCTGCAGGGACACACACTCTGCTGCAGGGACACACACTCTGCTGCAGGGACACACACTCTGCTGCAGGGACACACACTCTGCTGCAGGGACACACACTCCTCCAGGTGTGTGTGTGTGTGCTCATGGTCTTGTGCTCTGAATGTCCTTTCAGTCGACGAATCCAAATCGGACGAAGCTGGCAAGGAGGGAGAGAAGGAGGTGAAGAAGGAGACGGAGGGAGAGAAGGAGGTGAAGAAGGAGACGGAGGGAGAGAAGGAGGGGAAGGAGTCGAGCAAAACAGACGAGGTAAACATCGGCGCTCCCCCACCAAACTGGTTTGTTTAAATGGTACGGCCCGGGGGGAGGAGGTGGTACGGCCCGGGGGGAGGAGGTGGTACGGCCCGGGGGGAGGAGGTGGTACGGCCCGGGGGGAGGAGGTGGTACGGCCCGGGGGGAGGAGGTGGTACGGCCCGGGGGGAGGAGGTGGTACGGCCCGGGGGGAGGAGGTGGTACGGCCCGGGGGGAGGAGGTGGTACGGCCCGGGGGGAGGAGGTGGTACGGCCCGTTGCGGCTCCTGGTCTGAGCGTCCGTTGTGGACCCCCAGGTGATCTCCATCCCAGACGAGGAGGAGAAGACTCCTCCCTCAGAGCCCCAGGAGAAGGAGGAGGACGAGGAGCCCATGGAGACGGACAAGGTCAACGGAGAGGTGGTGGCCGAGGAGGAGGAGAAGAAGAAGGACGAAGAGGAGGAGATGGGGGAGAAGAAGGAGGAGGAGAAGGCTGTGGAGGCGGGAGAGAAGGAGAAGTCCCCTGATGCCACGGTGGAGGAGGGGTCAGAGGTCAAGGCCGACGAGCCCGAGGTCAAAGGTGAGGCTTCTCTCCACGTGGGCGCGGGTGGGGGGGCTCTAGTAGAAGGATGGCTGGGTCCAGTCTGCAGTGTTCACCATCGGCTGTGGCATTAACCCGTCCGTCCGTCCGTCTAGCCGAGGACAAGAAGGAGGAGAAGATGGACACGACTCCTGCAGCAGAAGACAAGAAAGGTAGGAGGAGCAGCCCCTCTGGGGGGGCACAGCGTCCGTCAGGACCAGCGGCCGAGGGACTCAACGCCCCAGAGTGTGTGTGTGTGTCTGTAGTGTGTGTGTCTATAGTAGACCTTGTGTGTGTGTCTGTAGTGTGTGTGTCTATAGTAGACCTTATGTGTGTGTCTGTAGTGTGTGTGTCTATAGTAGACCTTATGTTTGTGTCTGTAGTGTGTGTGTCTGTAGTAGACCTTATGTGTGTGTCTGTAGTGTGTGTGTGTGTGTCTATAGTAGACCTTATGTGTGTGTCTGTAGTGTGTGTGTGTGTCTATAGTAGACCTTATGTGTGTGTCTGTAGTGTGTGTGTGTGTCTATAGTAGACCTTATGTGTGTGTCTGTAGTGTGTGTGTGTGTGTGTCTATAGTACACCTTATGTGTGTGTCTGTAGTGTGTGTGTGTGTGTCTATAGTACACCTTATATGTGTCTGTAGTGTGTGTGTGTCTATAGTAGACCTTATGTGTGTGTCTGTAGTGTGTGTGTCTATAGTAGACCTTATGTGTGTGTCTGTAGTGTGTGTGTCTATAGTAGACCTTATGTGTGTGTCTGTAGTGTGTGTGTGTGTCTATAGTAGACCTTATGTTTGTGTCTGTAGTGTGTGTCTATAGTAGACTTATGTGTGTGTCTGTAGTGTGTGTGTCTATAGTAGACCTTATGTGTGTGTCTGTAGTGTGTGTGTGTGTGTCTATAGTAGACCTTATGTGTGTGTCTAGTGTGTGTGTGTCTATAGTAGACCTTATGTGTGTGTCTGTAGTGTGTGTGTGTGTCTATAGTAGGCCTTGTTTGTTTCTGTAGTGTGTGTGTGTGTCTATAGTAGACCTTATGTGTGTGTCTGTAGTGTGTGTGTGTGTCTATAGTAGACCTTATGTGTGTGTCTGTAGTACACCTTATGTGTGTGTCTGTAGTGTGTGTGTGTGTGTGTCTATAGTAGACCTTATGTGTGTGTCTGTAGTGTGTGTGTGTGTGTCTATAGTAGACCTTATGTGTGTGTCTGTAGTGTGTGTGTGTGTCTATAGTAGGCCTTGTTTGTTTCTGTAGTGTGTGTGTGTGTCTATAGTAGACCTTATGTGTGTGTCTGTAGTGTGTGTGTGTGTCTATAGTAGACCTTATGTGTGTGTCTGTAGTACACCTTATGTGTGTGTCTGTAGTGTGTGTGTGTCTATAGTAGACCTTATGTGTGTGTCTGTAGTGTGTGTGTGTGTGTCTATAGTAGACCTTATGTGTGTGTCTGTAGTGTGTGTGTGTGTCTATAGTAGACCTTGTGTGTGTGTGTGTGTATGTGTCTATAGTAGACCTTATGTGTGTGTCTGTAGTGTGTGTGTATGTGTCTATAGTAGACCTTATGTGTGTGTCTGTAGTACACCTTATGTGTGTGTCTGTAGTGTGTGTGTGTGTCTATAGTAGACCTTATGTGTGTGTCTGTAGTGTGTGTGTGTGTGTGTCTATAGTAGACCTTATGTGTGTGTCTGTAGTGTGTGTGTGTGTCTATAGTAGACCTTATGTGTGTGTCTGTAGTGTGTGTGTGTGTGTCTATAGTAGACCTTGTGTGTGTGTGTGTGTGTGTGTCTATAGTAGACCTTATGTGTGTGTCTGTAGTGTGTGTGTCTGTAGTGTGTGTGTGTGTCTGTAGTGTGTGTGTGTCTATAGTAGACCTTATGTGTGTGTCTGTAGTGTGTGTGTGTGTGTCTATAGTAGGCCTTGTTTGTTTCTGTAGTGTGTGTGTGTGTCTATAGTAGACCTTATGTGTGTGTCTGTAGTGTGTGTGTGTGTCTATAGTAGACCTTATGTGTGTGTCTGTAGTACACCTTATGTGTGTGTCTGTAGTGTGTGTGTGTGTGTGTCTATAGTAGACCTTATGTGTGTGTCTGTAGTGTGTGTGTGTGTGTCTATAGTAGACCTTATGTGTGTGTCTGTAGTGTGTGTGTGTGTCTATAGTAGGCCTTGTTTGTTTCTGTAGTGTGTGTGTGTGTCTATAGTAGACCTTATGTGTGTGTCTGTAGTGTGTGTGTGTGTCTATAGTAGACCTTATGTGTGTGTCTGTAGTGTGTGTGTGTGTGTGTATGTGTGTGTCTATAGTAGACCTTATGTGTGTGTCTGTAGTGTGTGTGTGTGTGTGTCTATAGTAGACCTTATGTGTGTGTCTGTAGTGTGTGTGTGTGTCTATAGTAGACCTTGTGTGTGTGTGTGTGTATGTGTCTATAGTAGACCTTATGTGTGTGTCTGTAGTGTGTGTGTATGTGTCTATAGTAGACCTTATGTGTGTGTCTGTAGTACACCTTATGTGTGTGTCTGTAGTGTGTGTGTGTGTCTATAGTAGACCTTATGTGTGTGTCTGTAGTGTGTGTGTGTGTGTGTGTGTGTCTATAGTAGACCTTATGTGTGTGTCTGTAGTGTGTGTGTGTGTCTATAGTAGACCTTATGTGTGTGTCTGTAGTGTGTGTGTGTGTGTCTATAGTAGACCTTGTGTGTGTGTGTGTGTGTGTGTCTATAGTAGACCTTATGTGTGTGTCTGTAGTGTGTGTGTCTGTAGTGTGTGTGTGTGTCTGTAGTGTGTGTGTGTCTGTAGTGTGTGTGTGTGTGTTCCAGCAGAGGTAAATTAACACCCCCCCCCCCCCCCACAGAAGACAAGGATGTGGAGGAGGTGGTGAAGGCAGAGGAGGGGCCTAAGCTGCAGAACGGGGACAGCAATAAGGAGGGCGGAGCCACAGTGGGCGTGGCCGCGGTGGGCGGAGCTACGGGGGGCGTGGTCTCTGTGGTCTCAGAGGAGAAGAAGAAAGCCAAGACCCGGTTCATGTTCAACATCGCCGACGGAGGCTTCACAGGTACACACGCACGCACACATGCACACACATACACACGAACGCACGCATATACACATGCCCATAAATAAGCACATGCATACAGACGCACACATGCATATACACACACATTCACCCCCTCACCCTGTCTCACTCTCTGCAGAGCTGCACTCCCTCTGGCAGAACGAGGAGCGCGCTGCCACGGTAACCAAGAAGACCAATGAGATCTGGCACCGTCGCCACGACTACTGGCTGCTGGCCGGCATCATACAGTATCCTTTACTACCTGGAGTCCAACCTCCAACCCTGCCCTGTTGGTGCCTTGCTCTACCGCTGAGTCACTACAGGGACTGGAACCCCCAACCCTGCCCTGTTGGTGCCTTGCTCTACCACTGAGTCACTACAGGGACTGGAACCCCCAACCCTGCCCTGTTGGTGCCTTGCTCTACCACTGAGTCACTACAGGGACTGGAACCCCCTGCCCTGTTGGTGCCTTGCTCTACCACTGAGTCACTACAGGGACTGGAACCCCCAACCCTTTAGATTATAAGAAACATAATTTGAGGTAGAAGTAAACGTTTCAGATGAAGAGAGGAATCCTTCAGAATATGAACAGCGTGCGTGTGTCCGGGTGTGTGTGTGTGCTTCCAGATGTGTGTGCGTTTCCAGTCGCGTGTGTGTCTGTTGTTTCCATGACTCCTCCCGCCCCAGACACGGCTACGCGCGCTGGCAGGACATCCAGAACGACGTCCGCTACGCCATCCTCAACGAGCCCTTCAAGGGCGAGATCAACCGCGGCAACTTCCTGGAGATCAAGAACAAGTTCCTGGCCCGCCGCTTCAAGGTGTGTGTGTGTGTGTGTGTGTGTGTGTGTGTGTGTGTGTGTGTGTGTGTGTGTGTGTGTGTGTGTGTGTGTGTGTGTGTGTGTGTGTGTGTGTGTGTGTGTGTGTGTGTGTGTGTGTGTGTGTGTGTGTTGTGCATTTATACCGCGCTTTTCTAACCAGCGGCCGCTCAAAGCTCTACAATACTGCCTCACATTCACCCATCCATGCACACATTCACACACCAAACCTCTCCTGAGCCCCATGCTGCCCCAGTGTGCACTGGGTGGGTTATAATGGTCCTTCTGGGGGAGCCCGGTTCTGTAACTGGTTAACAGGCAGTGAGGACTCTGTACAACGGCCTGATGAGTTCAGTCCTAATGAGTCATTAAACTCACGTACCCAGAGCTCCCTGACGAACCTTCAGACACCAGAAGGGGAGCGCTGGTTAACCTCTCCCTCCCTCCCTCCCTCCCTCCCTCCCTCCCTCCCTCCCTCCCTCACTCCCTCCCTCCCTCCCTCCCTCCCTCCCTCCCTCCCTCCCTCACTCCCTCCCTCCCTCCCTCACTCCCTCACTCCCTCCCTCCCTCCCTCCCTCACTCCCTCCCTCCCTCCCTCCCTCCCTCCCTCCCTCCCTCCCTCACTCACTCACTCACTCACTCACTCACTCACTCACTCACTCACTCACTCACTCACTCACTCACTCACTCACTCACTCACTCATTCCCTCACTCACTCACTCACTCACTCACTCACTCACTCACTCAGTCACTTCCTCCCTTCCTCACTCAGTCACTCCCTCTCTGTCCTCACAAAGCAGTGTGTTAGTGTGTCTTCACTAAGCAGTGTGTTAGTGTGTCCTCAGTAAGCAGTGTGTTAGTGTGTCCTCACTAAGCAGTGTGTTAGTGTGTCCTCACTAAGCAGTGTGTTAGAGTGTCCTCACTAAGCAGTGTGTTAGTGTCCTCACTAAGCAGTGTGTTAGTGTGTCCTCACTAAGCAGTGTGTTAGAGTGTCCTCACTAAGCAGTGTGTTAGTGTGTCCTCACTAAGCAGTGTGTTAGAGTGTCCTCACTAAGCAGTGTGTTAGTGTGTCCTCACTAAGCAGTGTGTCAGAGTGTCCTCACTAAGCAGTGTGTCAGAGTGTCCTCACTAAGCAGTGTGTCAGTGTGTCCTCACTAAGCAGTGTGTTAGTGTGTCCTCACTAAGCAGTGTGTCAGAGTGTCCTCACTAAGCAGTGTGTCAGTGTGTCCTCACTAAGCAGTGTGTCAGTGTGTCCTCACTAAGCAGTGTGTCAGAGTGTCCTCACTAAGCAGTGTGTCAGAGTGTCCTCACTAAGCAGTGTGTCAGTGTCCTCACTAAGCAGTGTGTTAGTGTGTCCTCACTAAGCAGTGTGTCAGTGTCCTCACTAAGCAGTGTGTTAGTGTGTCCTCACTAAGCAGTGTGTCAGTGTGTCCTCACTAAGCAGTGTGTCAGAGTGTCCTCACTAAGCAGTGTGTCAGTGTGTCCTCACTAAGCAGTGTGTCAGTGTGTCCTCACTAAGCAGTGTGTCAGAGTGTCCTCACTAAGCAGTGTGTCAGAGTGTCCTCACTAAGCAGTGTGTCAGTGTGTCCTCACTAAGCAGTGTGTTAGTGTGTCCTCACTAAGCAGTGTGTCAGAGTGTCCTCACTAAGCAGTGTGTCAGTGTGTCCTCACTAAGCAGTGTGTCAGTGTGTCCTCACTAAGCAGTGTGTCAGAGTGTCCTCACTAAGCAGTGTGTCAGAGTGTCCTCACTAAGCAGTGTGTCAGTGTCCTCACTAAGCAGTGTGTTAGTGTGTCCTCACTAAGCAGTGTGTCAGTGTCCTCACTAAGCAGTGTGTCAGAGTGTCCTCACTAAGCAGTGTGTCAGTGTGTCCTCACTAAGCAGTGTGTCAGAGTGTCCTCACTAAGCAGTGTGTTAGTGTGTCCTCACTAAGCAGTGTGTGTAGCAGTGTGTAACAGTGTGTGTCCCCCTCCCAGCTGCTGGAGCAAGCGCTGGTGATCGAGGAGCAGCTCCGGCGGGCAGCCTACCTCAACATGTCGGAGGACCCGTCCCACCCGTCCATGGCGCTCAACACGCGCTTCAGCGAGGTGGAGTGTCTGGCTGAGTCCCACCAGCACCTCAGCAAGGAGTCCATGTCCGGGAACAAGCCCGCCAACGCAGTGCTGCACAAAGGTGAGGCCCCACCCCCCGCTGACCACGACCTGGGGCCCTGCCCCCTAGCTGACCTCGACCTGGGGCCCCGCCCCCTAGCTGACCTCAACCTGGGGCCACGCCCCCTAGGGTCTGTTATATAAGGTATGGAGGTTAAGCAGAAAGGGGCGCCAGTCTTCATGAGTCAGCCCCCCCTCTCTCTCTCTCTCTGTGGGCGAGAGAGCCCGTCTCAACCCCCCCCTCAGAGAGCCCGTCTCAACCCCCGCCTCAGAGAGCCTGTCTCACCCCCCCTCCCCCTCTGAGAGAGCCCGTCTCACCCCCCCTCCCCCTCTCAGAGAGCCCGTCTCACCCCCCCTCTCTCCCCCAGTGCTGAAGCAGCTTGAGGAGTTGCTGAGTGACATGAAGGCAGACGTCACCCGTCTCCCGGCAACCATCGCCAGGATACCGCCGGTCGCCGTGCGACTACAGATGTCTGAGAGGAACATCCTGAGCCGTCTGGCCAGCAGGGGGCCGGAGACACACAGCCAGCCCCCGGTACACACACAGCCCCAGGTAGGAGCGCACAACACCACAACACACACACACAACACCACAACACACACACACGACACCACAACACACAGCCAGCCCCCGGTACACACACAGCCCCAGGTAGGAGCGCACAACACCACAACACACACACACAACACCACAACACACACACACGACACCACAACACACAGCCAGCCCCCGGTACACACACAGCCCCAGGTAGGAGCGCACAACACCACAACACACACACACAACACCACAACACACACACACAACACCACAACACACACACACACACAACACCACAACACACACACACACAACACACACACACAACACCACAACACACACACATAACACCACAACAGACACACACAACACCACAACACACACCCAGCCCCTGGTACACACACAACACCACAACTAGGGCAGCAACTAACGATTATTTTAATAATCGATTAATCCTTCGATTATTTTTTCGATTAATTGATTAATCAGATAAAAAAAAGAAACATTTGTAATTGCCGCATCTTTATTCAAAAGCTGAACATTACTTCAGTTTCACAGTGCAGACTGAGGTGTAAAACACCAGGTTATTGCTCCAACGCCCCGGAACTATTAAAAGGAATATTAAATAACACAAAAAAAACATACAATGTATGATATACATTTATATATATACAGTATATAAGGGATGTCCATGGTTAACCAGTCAACCGATAAGATCTTTAACCGGTAAATACAACAATACTAATACTAACAGTTAAAAACAAATTAAATCATCTTAATTTCTCTCAGATGACGGGAGATCGTTAATTTTTATTGATATTGATACCACTTTCGAGACTCCTTGAAATATAACTTGTATTATTGCTTTAATTGCTATTAAGATGATCATAGTTGAAGATAGGACGTTAAACAGGTCATAATTCCATCTTTACTATCTATTTTATATTGCTAGGAAAACAAGTTTTCGCCAAAATCTCAAATTTCTTTTTTTTTTGTGTTGCATTTGAACACATCAGTCGTATTCAGCCGGCCAACCTGCCGGCGGCTGGCTGTAAACAGCGCCGCGCCTACGAGAGGCGTATTAATCGCACGACTCAACGAATCGATGACCAAATTCGTTGCCAACGCTTTTAGTAATCGATTTTTATCGACTATCGATTCTTTGTTGCAACCACAACACACACACACACGCACACGCACACACACACAGGCACAGAGCCCCAGGTATGCACGTATGCATAACCACAAAAGTTTACAGGCACATGCCCAACCACACACAGTACTTTGTTTGCCATGAAGATCCAATCAGAGACTGACGTTTCCTTCTTACTTCCTTCTTTGCAGATGTCTCAACAGTAGCCTACTGTTTGCCCCGCCCCTCACCTCGTTAGACCCCGCCCCCCCTTGCCTCAACATTCCTTATTGGTGCACAGCGAATGATGGACAGCTCGCCGCTGACCCCACAGACACGTCCTGTTCAACTTGGATTTTTTTACTATCGTTTTGGAATCCAAACGGACTGGGCGGAGCTACGGCGGCTAAGCCCCGCCCCCTCCATCCACTCTGAGGCTTTGACTCAAAAAGCTATTATTTTTATTTCTCTCCTTTTTTCAAGTTCTGTATTAATATTATTGATATAATGTTATTATGATGGTTTTTTTGGGACCTAAATAAAAAATGTAATAAAGTAGCGTGTGTTTTGTTACTTGGTACAGATGGGGGGGGACTCTACAGGGAGGGGGTCTTTAGGGGCTCCAGGTGTTGGGGCCCCAGGGTGTTCCCCCTGATCCAGACCTGCTCTTGTTGACCTCTGACCTCCTCGTCTCCTGAATGGGGAGCATGGATCCTTCTGTCAGGATGGACAGTCCCTCCAGCTGTGGCTCCGCCCCCGCCGAGCTGACACGACGTGCTTCAGAGCGTCGAAGCACCGACCGAAGGGCTCGACGCATCGCAAGGACCCCGCAGACGCTTCGACGCAGTCCTGAACCTGCTTTGGTTCTGCGTCCGGTTTTAGTGAGCGGACCAATCACGGCCCTCGCTGCTGCGTCGCCTCGACGGACGGTTGACATTTTTGGGAGGCGCACGTCCGGCCCCTTGCCGTGGACGCAAGGATGGTCCGCAAGGACGTAAGGGGTCCGTAACCCCTTACGGGGGGGGGTCCTACAGATTAAGGTTTTATTAGATCTGCCATGTTTTGCTCAATGTCATGTTTTGCTCAAGGGTACTTGGGTACCACCGTCCGGGGCAGTAGATGACATCATCCCAGGTAAACCACCATGGGCCTAATGCTGAGATCCGTTGTTAGTCGGAGGTCGGCAGTTCTGTTGGCTCGTCTTTCTCTGGCGCCCCCTGCAGGCGGGTGTTGGTATGTCTTTCTCTTGCTTCTTGTATCGACCACCTTCAGGGTTGAATTATTAAAGCTGTGTTTTAATGGGCCTATGTATAGAATTGAATCAGGGGTCAAACCAGTTCAGTTGCAAACCATTTATTTGGAGTGTTCTTGCATATGATCTGCTCCGATCACTCCCATTCAAATGTTGAATCCCGGAATTGTATTTATTCATCAAAACAAATTTTAGGGAAATTACATGAAGATGCATGAAAAATCAAATTATTAAATTGTATCAAATACAATTGAAGTCTAACGGAAACTGACAAACAAATCCAAGCAACAAACATGAAAATAAATATTTGACTGGTTACAAGTAGTGCGATCCCACCACTGGTCTGCAGGGGGCAGGTATCAACACAATACATGAATACTTTGAGTTTTACTATCCAGCTTTAGAAACAAAACGACACAAAACACATGTTGAATATGCAGCATGTTCTCCCCCTGCAGAGTTATTAAATAAGAAAACATCTGTCAGACTTCACGAGTGGACTTTTGGTTTCAAACCAGCTGCTTCGGTTCAGACAAGCCCTGGACTTGAACTCGGCTGGAGTGTTTTAGTGTACAGATGTGTTGGCCCACATCTGTCAGCCCACCTACCACCAGGAGGGACATTGGGGGTCTTTCTAGAACCATCCAGATGTTCTAAGCTACAATGGGCAGGAAGAGAGAAACATCTGGACGGTGGAAATACAAGCTCTGCTGAGATGATCGGACTGAGAGGAGGAGGCACAATCAGGAAGGAGGGGAGAGGGAGGAGGAGGCACAATCAGGGAGGAGGAGGCACCATCAGGGAGGAGGAGAGAGGAGCTGATGGAGTAGAGGAGATAGTTGTTGATAGTCGTGTTCCTGACAGCCACTCAGTAGAAGAAGTACACTGTAGGGAGAAGAAGACAGAACTGTTAGTCCGTAAACGTTGGTGGATCTTTACTGAACCTCTATTCTGTAAGAAGTGACCAAAGCCTCCAGGGGCCCTCTGGTCAGTAGGCTGGGGGTCCAAGAGGCTGGGGGTCCATTATTATGGACCCCCAGTGGAGGCTCCTCCATTGAGGAGAGGGAGGAAGATCCTCCTTAACATTTTTGAGAATAAAAAATGTAGATTGCCCAGACTACTGTAATGAATGAATGCCCTTAAATATACTATAATGCCTTTGAATATATAATGTTCGTTTCCCTGGGTAAAGGGACATTAGCACCCCCTATCGCCTATTGACAATTACTTCAGGGAGGAAGGTCCTCCCTCAGCGAGTAGGGTCCAGCTGCAGCCCCGGGGAACACCCTGCCCTGATGACAAAACCGGGCGCGACGGATGTACTCCGGTGTGACAGAAGTGATTTATTTTTTAAACCTTTTTTACACACCGCTATCAGAGACCAAAGATCAACCATGGGAGTGAGTCTGTCAATATGCTTAAAATATTGAGTAATATTTTTGAAAATGTGCTGCACTTCGTTCATGGAAGTAAGTGAGCGTTAACATGAATATTACTTAATATATTAAGCATATTGACAGTCTCACAAATAAATCACTTCCGTCACGCCAGGGTGTTGTTCTCCGGGGCTGCAGCTGGATACTATTGCCCTCAGCCTCCGTCGGCTCCCATTCATTTCCCCGAAAGTGCTGGCGGCCGGTGAATAACATGAGGTTCAATGGGAGGGAGGAGGAAAGTCCTCCTCTCGGTGGGTGTGACCTTAAGGCGTCTGATTCGCGCAAAAATCTATTCGTGCTGCGCTATGAACCAATAAGCAGGATCCCTGGCTGGTGAGCAGTGTTGCCAGATTGAGCAGATTTCCCACCCAATTGGGCTACTTTCAACCACATTAGGCTGGAAAATTATCATTGGGCGGGAAATCTGCCCAATCTGGCAACGCTGTCGATAACAAACCCGCTCTGCCTGCATTGCCGCTCAGTCTAAGAGACGCAAAGCAGGTGAAATCATCTGAAGGATAAAGAGGTTCTAACATTTAGGAATAAAGTGTACATTGGAAAAAGAGGACATTGTTCATGTTTAATTACAAAGCATTCCATTCATTGAGTTACAGTGCTAAGTTAGCGAACAAAGAAAAAGGTAGACCACTTTGCAAAATCAAGATCACCAAAAGTAATGGCAACGTCAGCGTTGTGGGTACATGGTTCTCTAGGTACTCATGGCTTACTGGTAACACTGGTAGCAACACCATGCCTATAGATCAGGTTGTTTGAATTAATGTTCTTGTTCTTTTACTAGTTTGTTACTCTGACCGTTCTGTTTGGTATTGTGGAACGGGTAAATGATTCAGAGCATGATGCATTTTAAATGGCATCACTTTTGGTCTTTAGTCTTTTCTTAAAACAATTGTAACTGAAAATAAACATAGCTAAATTACAACCAATAACTTCAGTCATTGAGGATTTTTTTTATTAACTTTTACAAATCAAGAGTAGGCCTGATTTGACCAATGGGCTTTGCATCCTTTCCTTCTGCCCTTGTAGTCCATTTCAAAGACATGCTGCCCACCAGCGTTCAAATTACAGTGATGCCACTGGTGGCTTTGTATCAATTTTATTCACATAACTATCGCTCCCTACTATTTTGTAGTTCACCAAAACACCCTGAAACAACTTGAGTCTCACATTATTATGCCACCATACACCAACAGTCAGTCCCTCCAGAAAAATGCTGCGTTTTTTTGTGATTGTTACGGCCAAAAATCCTTGATTATGCGGCATGTTTTCTTAAAAAATGCGAAGAGATATGCGGCATATTTATGCAATTTTATTCGATGAAATTGCAGGAACTTGCAAAAATTGCGGGAACTTGCGAAAAATGCAGCTTTTCGATGACGTTCACGTCGCGTAATTACGTCACTTCATAACGTTCCCATGGCAACAGGGGGAAGTGGCTGCTCTTGTGTGAAGTAAACTCAACATTTTTCAACTTTCTGCTAAGATATATGTGACTTTTTTGAAACGAAAATGCAGGGATCATGAAATATTTTGCGCGGAAATCTGCAATTTATGCGGTGAAAGTGCGGCATATTTGAAAAAATGCAGCCCCCGCATGAATATGCAGACTTTGGCTGATTATGCGTTGAATTATGCAATCGCATTATCGCGTTTTTCTGGAGGGACTGAACAGTGCAAGCAGGCCAATGGCAACCAAGCGCGCAGTCCTTCCTCCCTCACTTTAAAAACCACCAGCCGCCACTGATATATATATATATATTAGTGTTATTAAAGGTGTAGTATAGTGTAGTGTTATTAAAGGGTTAGAAGATAAGGTTTAAGAGCTGTTATATATATATTAGTGTTATTAAAGGTGCAGTATATATTCTAGTGTTATTAAAGGTGTAGAATATATACTGGTGTCATTAAAGGTGCAGTATATATACTAGTGTTATTAAAGGTGGAGTATATATACTGGTGTTATTAAAGGTGCAGTAAATATACTAGTGTTATTAAAGGTGCAGTATATATACTGGTGTTATTAAAGGTGCAGTATATATTCTAGTGTTATTAAAGGTGCAGTATAAATTCTAGTGTTATTAAAGGTGCAGTATATATATAGTAGTGTTATTAAAGGTGCAGTATATATATAGTAGTGTTATTAAAGGTGCAGTATATATATAGTAGTGTTATTAAAGGTGCAGTATATATACTAGTGTTATTAAAGGTGCAGTATATATACTGGTGTTATTAAAGGTGCAGTATATATACTAGTGTTATTAAAGGTGCAGTATATATACTAGTGTTATTAAAGGTGCAGTATATATACTGGTGTTATTAAAGGTGCAGTAAATATACTAGTGTTATTAAAGGTGCAGTATATATACTAGTGTTATTAAAGGTGCAGTATATATATTAGTGTTTTTAAAGGTGCAGTATATATATTAGTGTTTTTAAAGGTGTATTATATGTACTAGTGTTATTAAAGGTGTAGTATATATACTAGTGTTATTAAAGGTGCAGTATATATACTAGTATTATTAAAGGTGCAGTATATATACTAGTGTTATTAAAGGTGCAGTATATATACTAGTGTTTTTAAAGGTGCAGTATATTGTGACGACCCAGTTGGGTCTTTGACCCCACCCCTGCTGTGTGTATGCCTGTGTTTCTCTCCATTCTAATAAAAAGATTGTGGGCAGGTGTGGGATGGACCGGTGCTGCAGTATACAGAGCCTGCCCTGACAACAGACCAGGCTTCTCCCTCCCCCCAGCATTTGAATTCCAATGTTTGTAACACATGGACTGATATCAACATGACCTTTTTGGTTACTTACGTTTATACTGACTTGCACCACGCTCCTTACTATTATATTAATTATATAATAAATTCTTTATTATTGTCAAAACAGCGTGATGTCCCCAGTTTATGTTGCAGGCATAGAGCCAGCATGTCACAATATATATTACTGTTATTAAAGGTGCAGTATATATACTAGTGTTATTAAAGGTGTAGTATATATACTAGTGTTATTAAAGGTGTAGTATATATATTCTAGTGTTATTAAAGGTGTAGTATATATAATAGTGTTATTAAAGGTGTAGTATATATATTCTAGTGTTATTAAAGGTGTAGTATATATATAATAGTGTTATTAAAGGTGTAGTATATATCTTCTAGTGTTATTAAAGGTGTAGTATATATATTCTAGTGTTATTAAAGGTGTAGTATATATACTAGTGTTATTAAAGGTGTAGTATATATACTAGTGTTATTAAAGGTGCAGTATATATACTAGTATTATTAAAGGTGCAGTATATATACTAGTGTTATTAAAGGTGCAGTATATATACTAGTGTTTTTAAAGGTGCAGTATATATATTAGTGTTTTTAAAGGTGTATTATATGTACTAGTGTTATTAAAGGTGTAGTATATTGTGACGACCCAGTTGGGTCTTTGACCCCACCCCTGCTGTGTGTATGCCTGTGTTTCTCTCCATTCTAATAAAAAGATTGTGGGCAGGTGTGGGATGGACCGGTGCAGCAGTATACAGAGCCTGCCCTGACAACAGACCAGGCTTCTCCCTCCCCCCAGCATTTGAATTCCAATGTTTGTAACACATGGACTGATATCAACATGACCTTTTTGGTTACTTACGTTTATACTGACTTGCACCATGCTCCTTACTATTATATTAATTATATAATAAATTCTTTATTATTGTCAAAACAGCGTGATGTCCCCAGTTTATGTTGCAGGCATAGAGCCAGCATGTCACAATATATATTACTGTTATTAAAGGTGCAGTATATATACTAGTGTTATTAAAGCCGTAGTATATATACTAGTGTTATTAAAGGTGTAGTATATATATTCTAGTGTTATTAAAGGTGTAGTATATATAATAGTGTTATTAAAGGTGTAGTATATATATTCTAG
>NC_136946.1:642378-669878 GCF_949987615.1 Pollachius pollachius | reverse complement strand
GGTTTCATCATTTCTTTATTCTGCACACGTTTTCACTTTGCTTCGTCATTTGAACAAACCGCTTACTAATCTTTAACTGAAAGCGCCCCCCCCCCGCCCCACACACAAAGAAAAAGATAAATATTGTTAGTGTTCTGTGTTTGAAGTGTTTCATAGGTACAGAGTGGGCCGTTGTATTGATGGAGGGGCCCCATGCTAACTTTACCTCACTTTAGCCAGGGTTAGTACGTAGGGTCCGGCCCGCAGCGTAGCACTGGAAGCTAAGCTACGTGCTAGTTTTCAAGCCACAAAGATTCAAGAGAAAGATGAACTCTTACACAAAACAATATCCAAACCACACGTTATCTTGGCAAAGATCGTTGTGGACTTCATTTGCATCTAAGACCCACGATTAATAACTTTAACCAGTTCAACCTTTAACTGCTTGTTTAGCTTTTTTATAATAAATAAAAAAGAACAGAAAGTCGGTTACCCTGATTCTAAGAATGACCCCATGTACAGGTATTACCATAACTGAGTGTTGAGGGTGAATTCATAATGCGTTTATAGTTATAGCTCTGGAAGTTTGTTCAGCCTTAATATTTACACTTTGACAATATTGCTCGTGAATATTAACGTGAACCAGCGAGGGTTCGGAAGGTTCTTTCTGTCCTTTATGGAGTCCGTGCAATCGTATACTTTACAAAATGGTTGACTGACCTGTTCCCTGGTGCCGGTACAATAAAATAAAATGAAGAGAGAAAAATGTGCCAATGTTCAAAATGTGTGCTTTTTCTTTGCAGTGCATGACCATAAGATAAGAAGCTCTAAGGGTTTAGCAACAAAACCTCTTGAGATCACAACGCTTTTTGTCCACAAAACCACTACAAACCCTAATATATGCACAGCGTGAATCTGGACAGTCAGCCAAGCACACAACATGCTAGCCTCACAACCAGAGACACTCCTGGTGTCAGGAGGCTTCTGAAGGCATTATATCACTATCTGCGTTACAGCGGGTATACTCCTTTGCACTAGCTCTGAAATGGCTTCCTCTCCAAATATATACAAGTTCCTCCTCAAAAATAGATCATCTTTTCTTACAGTACTCGTCTCGGTTGCAAAAAAAGTTTCAGTTCGGAGTAAACTTGACAAACATAACAAGTTACATCAGCAATTGATAATCTGAGAAAATAAATAGAACTATCAAACCGATTTAACGATTTGTTCTGAAGCTCCGGCGGCCAGGTTGTTGAACTGCATGTCCAGTCTATATTCTTCACGTTTAAATCCACGTTGTATTCTTTACGTGATAATCAACGTTGTCATTTCCATGAAGCAGTTTTTTTTAAATATTTGTGATGAAAATCTGCTTTAAGTTTCAGCCAGATTCCACTCATGCTAGCTAGGAACAGCGTCTGTCCAAGCTAATTGTTTCTCCCACAGTTCTTCTGACAGCAGGTTGAACCGGGGATTCAAGTCCGATCTCTTCAGATTTGTTTGATGCACCAAATCCGCTAAAACAACGTTAGCTAGCCGTTTGGGAAGCACAGCGCAATTCGCCAGCTCTCTACTCTTATTATTCGCACACCCCATCATGTGAGTAGGCCCATATGGGAGTAACAGAGGGTTCAGAACAGGACCTCCAATATCACAGAAGACCAACAGCACATCACTAAGAAGTTTTAACCGAAAGGGGGAATAGCTTCCCTGCTGCGCATGCCGTTCCTCTCAATGTGAGTTTCTCCTCGTTCTCTAAAGTTCTTCATGAAGGGGATCTCGCTCTGCGTGGCCCAACCTCGTCGCTGATCAGAGCAGCCTTGTCTGACATCACGATGTGGGGTCAAGCGTCTAAGCCAGGTTGTTTCTGAGCCTCCTTGAGGTGTAGTAGCGATCTCCCGCCACAGGGGGGCAGATCTTTGTCGAGGAAAGGTTTTTTCTTCTACTATAGCGATTATTTCATAATTGATAATTAATTTACAGGAACCAAACCCATTTCAGCTAGATTCAAAAAAGGGAAGGGAACGTTTTAACCATGTTACATTCAGTGTAACCATGGTTACCGAACATCATCTTCACAGTACGGACAGGAACCAGGTGTGGTGCGGACAGGTGTGCTGGGGCGTGGCTTGATGGAAGGGGGCGGGGTCATGCCGGGGAGGCGGGGCTAGGCCCGGGAGGCAGGGCTAGGCCCGGGAGGCGGGGCTAGGGTTTCCGCCAGGTGAGTAGGGGCACAGGTGCGTGCGGGCGGAGGTCCACGTAGCGGTCCACGCCGGCGGGGTCCGGCCGCCTCCGGTCCTCAGACTCCTCCCCCAGAGACAGCGAGGGGGACTTCCTGTCAGACAGGAAGTGGTGGTTAATACACACGTCAAATAATGTGAATAATGTACCTGGTGTCTCCGTTCTGTGTGAGGTCCTAGTCTGTGGTGGACCAGGACCTGGTCTATGGGGACCAGGACCTGGTCTATGGGGACCCCCCAGGTACTGGTCTCTGGACCCCCAGGTCCTGGTCTCTGGACCCCCCAGGGCCTGGTCTCTGGACCCCCAGGTCCGGGTCTATGGACCCCCAGGGCCTGGTCTCTGGACCCCCAGGTCCTGGTCTCTGGACCCCCAGGTCCCGGTCTCTGCCCCAGGTCGTGGTCTCTGGACCCCCAGGTCCTGGTCTCTGGACCCCCAGGTCCCGGTCTCTGGACCCCCAGGTCCTGGTCTCTGGACCCCCAGGGCCTGGTCTCTGGACCCCCAGGTCCCGGTCTCTGCCCCAGGTCCCGGTCTCTGCCCCAGGTCCTGGTCTCTGGACCCCCAGGGCCTGGTGTCTGGACCCCCAGGTCCGTGACCCACCTAGGCTCTCCGGTCTGGGTGATGAGCCTCCGGCAGGTCTCCATCTGGACGTCCAGGCCTCTCTTCATGGAGCACATCTCCATGTACTCGTGGAGGTGGCGGCTCATGTCGCTCTTGGCCGTCGCCAGCTCCAGCTGTCAATCAATCACTAACCAATCAGTTCAGCAATCAACCAGCCAATGAGACGACACATTGGTTAATAAATCAATCAATCCAATCAAACAACCAATGACATGCAGGAGTTAAGAATTAAGAAGTACAGTCACCGACCATCTGGGTCTGACCTACCAGGAAACGGTTAGAAACGGGTTAGCTAACGCTAACCCCCCCCTCAGCTCTATCTGGTCGATGGTCTCCCCCCCCCTCACCTCTATCTGGTCGATGGTCTCCCCCCCCCCCCTCACCTCTATCTGGTCGATGGTCTCCCCCCCCCCCCCCTCACCTCTATCTGGTCGATGGTCTCCCCCCCCTCACCTCTATCTGGTCGATGGTCTCCCCCCCCCTCACCTCTATCTGGTCGATGGTCTCCCCCCCCCTCACCTCTATCTGGTCGATGGTCTCCCCCCCCTCACCTCTATCTGGTCGATGGTCTCCCCCCCCCCTCACCTCTATCTGGTCGATGGTCTCCCCCCCTCACCTCTATCTGGTCGATGGTCTCCCCCCCCCCCTCACCTCTATCTGGTCGATGGTCTCCCCCCCTCACCTCTATCTGGTCGATGGTCTCCCTCCCCCCCCCTCACCTCTATCTGGTCGATGGTCTCCCCCCCCTCACCTCTATCTGGTCGATGGTCTCCCCCCCCTCACCTCTATCTGGTCGATGGTCTCCCCCCCCCCTCACCTCTATCTGGTCGATGGTCTCCTGGTATTCCCTCTCCCTGGTTTTGAACAGTGACTCCGTGTCCTTGATCACCTCCTCGATGGAATCCTCCTGCTGCTGAGGGAGGAGATTCAGAGCGGAGTGTGTACCTCAGTGTGTGTACCTCAGTGTGTGTACCTCAGTGTGTGTACCTCACTGTGTGTACCTCACTGTGTGTACCTCAGTGTGTACCTCAGTGTGTACCTCAGTGTGTGTACCTCAGTGTGTACCTCACTGTGTGTACCTCAGTGTGTGTACCTCAGTGTGTGTACCTCAGTGTGTACCTCAGTGTGTGTACCTCAGTGTGTGTACCTCACTGTGTGTACCTCAGTGTGTGTACCTCAGTGTGTGTACCTCGCTGTGTGTACCTCAGTGTGTGTACCTCACTGTGTGTGTGTACCTCACTGTGTGTGTGTACCTCACTGTGTGTACCTCAGTGTGTGTACCTCACCTCGTGTGTGTACCTCACTGTGTGTGTGTGTGTACCTCACTGTGTGTGTGTGTACCTCAGTGTGTACCTCACTGTGTGTACCTCAGTGTGTACCTCAGTGTGTGTACCTCACTGTGTGTGTGTGTACCTCGTTGTGTGTGTGTGTGTGTGTACCTCGGTGTGTGTGTGTGTGTGTACCTCAGTGTGTGTGTGTGTGCGTGTGTGTGTGTGTACCTCGGTGTGTGTGTAACCAGGGAAGTCCTCCCACAGCAGTAGAGTCTCTTCTGTCTCCTCCCAGGCCAGACTGTCACAGTCGTCCTCAAACCCACCCTCCCTCCTGGGGAGGGGTGACACAACACACAACACACGTTACACGTTACACAACACACAACACCACATAACACAACATAACACCACACAACACACAACACCACATAACACACAACACCACATAACACAACATAACACCACACAACACACAACACCACATAACACACAACACACAACACCACATAACACAACACAGCACCACATAACACACAACACAGACCAAACATCATCACACAACACCTCAGCCCCTACAGAGCAGGTCCTTTACTACACTTGGTACACACAAGCAAATACCCACTCACTGTGTGCGTGCGTGTGTGTGTGTGTGTGTGTGTGTGTGTGCGTGCGTGCGTGTGTGCATGTGTGTGCGAGTGCGTGTGTGTGTGTGTGTGTGTGTGTGTGTGTGTGTGTAACAGTTCAACGTACAGCTGATTCAACATCCTCTGCATCTCCTCGTTGATCTGATTGGCTGATGTACTGCAAGAGTCGTCTTCATAGGTCCCGCCTCCCTCGCTCTCAGACATGCTGATTGGCTCGTCTCCGTCCAGGGCCTTGGCTGGTTGGATGCTCTGCCTCTTGGGCCGGGGGGTCAGAGTGGAGGGTGGCGTGGCCACCTGCCCAGTACACCGGAGACACCCCGGCTCAACTACACATGGGGTGGGTGTGTGTGTACCTCAGTGTGTGTGTGTGTGTACCTCAGTGTGTGTATATGTGTATATGTGTGTGTACCTCAGTGTGTGTGCGTGTGTACCTCGGTGTGTGTGTTTGGGTACCTCAGTGTGTGTGTGTGTGTGTGTGTATATGTGTGTGTGTGTACCTTGGTGTGTGTATATGTGTATATGTGTGTGTACCTCGGTGTGTGTGTGTGTGTACCTCGGTGTGTGTGCGTGTGTATGTGTGTACCTTGGCGTGTGTGAGTGTGTGTATCTGTGATAGGGAAGCACACTCTAGCTAGCTCAACAACACAGTTAAAAAGAATAGCATGTGTTGGTTAGCAGGGCTAATTTTAGCTAGCTAGCTAAGTGATCCAATGAAGCTAAAGGAGAACATGAAGCAGGGGGCAGGAAGCTATGGCTAGCATGGCTAGCATGTGCTACTTGGGGTGAGAACACATGAATTTAAAGGATAATATGCAGCATTGCTGAGCTGTCCATTCTGACAGGAAACACTGAGGGTTAAAGGAGCTCCCATTGGCCCCCGCCGGCCCCGCCCACCTGGAACATGGCGCTCATGTCCTCACAGTTGCGTTGCTGGGCGACGTCACAGAGCCGCGCTGTGATGTCGATGCGGCGGCAGATGTCCATATCCACCTTCATGGCCTTCTCCTGGATCGCACTGTCCAGGTCGGAGCGGTTCTGGAGCGCACACACACACACACAGACAGATACACACACACACACACACAGATACACACAGACAGATACACACACACACACACACACAGATACACACACACACAGATACACACACACACAGATACACACACAAACAGATACACACACACACACACACACAAACACACACACACACACAGACAGATACACACACACACAGACAGATACACACACACACACACACACACACACAGACAGATACACACACACACAGACAGATACACACACACACACACACACACACACACAGACAGATACACACACACACACACACACACACACACACACACACATACAGAGATACACACACAAACACACACACAGATACACACACACACACACACACACAGATACACACACACACACAGATACACACACACACACACACAGATACACACACACACACACACACACACACAGATACACACACACACGCACACACAGATACACACACACACACACAGATACACACACACAAACACAGATACAAACACACACACACACACACACAGTTAGTGTGTAGTAACCACACACACACAGTAGTTAGTGTGTAGTAACCACACACACACACAGTAGTTAGTGTGTAGTAACCACACACACACACACACAGTAGTTAGTGTGTAGTAGCCACACACTGAGTGTGTAGTTATGTTGTAGTAACTACACACACAGTGTGTAGTTAGTGTGTAGTGTGCGTTGTTAGTGTTTACTGTGTGTAGCAGTGTGTAGTTAGTGTGTACTGTGTGTAGCAGTGTGTTGTTAGTGTGTACTGTGTGTAGCAGTGTGTAGTTAGTGTGTACTGTGTGTAGTAGTGTGTAGTTAGTGTCTACTGTGTGTAGCAGTGTGTAGTTAGTGTGTAGTTAGTGTAAACTGTGTGTAGCAGCGTGTAGTTAGTGTGTACTGTGTGTAGCAGTGTGTACTGTGTGTAGCAGTGTGTAGTTAGTGTGTAGTTAGTGTGTATTGTGTGTAGCAGTGTGTAGTTAGTGTGTACTGTGTGTAGCAGTGTGTAGTTAGTGTGTAGGTAGTGTGTACTGTGTGTAGTTAGTGTGTAGTTAGTGTGTACTGTGTGTAGCAGTGTGTAGTTAGTGTGTACTGTGTGTAGCAGTGTGTAGTTAGTGTATACTGTGTGTAGCAGTTTGTAGTTAGTGTGTACTGTGTGTGTAGCAGTGTATAGTTAGTGTGTAGTTAGTGTGTACTGTGTGTAGCAGTGTGTAGTTAGTGTATACTGTGCGTAGCAGTGTGTAGTTAGTGTGCACTGTGTGTGTAGCAGTGTATAGTTAGTGTGTAGTTAGTGTTTACTGTGTGTAGCAGTGTGTCTCACGTTGCTCATGAGGCCTTTGAAGAGGACAAGCTCCGCCTTCAGCTGCTTCACGCGCACCGTCAGCTCATCCTGGTACACCTCGCTCTCCTGGAGGTCCTGCACGCACACACACAGTCGCACACACACACACGCACACAGTCGCATGCACACACACACACAGTCGCACGCACACACACACAGTCGCACACACACAGTCGCACGCACATGCGCACGCACGGCATGCACGCACACACACACAGACAGACGCACGCACAAACACACACACGCACACACACACACAGACACACGCACGCAAACACACGCTAACAAGATCACGAAGTTGTCATTGTATCTGAGTTCATCTCCGCGGTGAACACCTGGTGAACACCTGGTGAACACCTGGTGAACACCTGTTAACACCTGTTAACACCTGGTGAACACCTGGTGAACACCTGGTGAACACCTGGTGAACACCTGTTAACACCTGGTGAACACCTGGTGAACACCTGGTGAACACCTGGTTAACACCTGTTAACACCTGTTAACACCTGGTGAACACCTGTTAACACCTGGTGAACACCTGTTAACACCTGTTAACACCTGTTAACACCTGGTGAACACCTGGTGAACACGTGGTTAACACCTGGTGAACACCTGTAACACCTGTTAACACCTGTTAATACCTGGTGAACACCTGGTGAACACCTGTTAACACCTGGTGAACACCTGTTAATACCTGGTTAACCAGTTGTCCTGTGTGCATGTTAACACACCACCTGATGTAAAGGTTGTTTTAGTCTGTCTGTCTGTCTCTGTATGTGTGTGTGTGTGTGTGTGTGTGTGTGTGTGTGTGTGTGTGTGTGTGTGTGTGTGTGTGTGTGTATTTACATCTTCCAGCTCAGCCACCTTCTCCTGCAGGTCAACCCTGGCCGTGTACTCCTCCTCCCACCTAACACACACACACACACACACACACACACACACACACACACAGGCTACATCATGTAATACATTCAGGCCATGACAGACTTAAGGTCGTAGTCTTGCAGAAACTGTGCAGAGAGAAACACCTTGCTGTCGCTGCAGGTTCCCCTTGTTCTGTTTGACCTGCAGACAGACTGAACACTAGCTATACATCAATATATAGAGAGAGAGAGAGGGGGAGGGAGGGGGAGAGAGAGGGGGAGAGGGAGGGGGAGGGAGGGGGAGACAGAGAGAGGGGGGGGGAGAGGGAGAGGGGGGAGGGAGGGGGAGGGAGGGGGAGACAGAGAGAGGGGGGGAGAGAGGGGGAGAGGGAGGGGGGGAGGGAGGGGGAGAGAGGGAGGGAGGGGGAGAGAGAGAGAGAGAGAGAGGGGGAAAAGGAGAGAGAGAGCGGGAGGGGAGGGAGGGGGAGAGAGAGAGGGAGAGAGTTGGGGGAGAGAGAGAGTTGGGGGAGAGAGAGAGAGAGAGAGGGAGAGACAGAGAGCGAGAGAGAGAGAGAGAGAGAGATGATGATGTCAGCGACTGACACTGCAGAAAAACACACTGGAGCGAGAGAGAGACTAGGGACTATAGTCACACTAACTACACACTATAGTATATATATATATATATAGTCTCTCTCTCTCTGTGAAAACATTCAATCCAAGCAAAATGGAAATCCTCCATATCTGACCAGTCCCTAAACACAACATCATGTCACCATGACTACACCCTCAACATGTGATGGGGAGCTCTAGAGCCCCTCAACATGTGGTGATGTGGAGCTCTAACATGTGGTGATGTGGAGCTCTAGAGCCTCAACATGTGGTGCTGTGGAGCTCTAGAGTCCCTCAACATGTGGTGCTGTGGAGCTCTAGAGCCTCAACATGTGGTGCTGTGGAGCTCTAGAGCCTCAACATGTGGTGATGTGGAGCTCTAGAGCCTCAACATGTGGTGCTGTGGAGCTCTAGAGCCTCAACATGTGGTAATGTGGAGCTCTAGAGTCCCTCAACATGTGGTGATGTGGAGCTCTAGAGCTTCAACATGTGGTGATGTGGAGCTCTAGAGCCTCAACATGTGGTGATGTGGAGCTCTAGAGCCTCAACATGTGGTGATGTGGAGCTCTAGAGCCTCAACATGTGGTGATGTGGAGCTCTAGAGCCCCTCCACATGTGGTGATGCGGAGCTCTAGAGCCCCTCAACATGTGGTGATGTGGAGCTCTAGAGCCTCAACATGTGGTGATGTGGAGCTCTAGAGCCTCAACATGTGGTGATGTGGAGCTCTAGAGTCCCTCCACATGTGGTGCTGTGGAGCTCTAGAGCCCCTCAACATGTGGTGCTGTGGAGCTCTAGAGCCTCAACATGTGTTGGGGAGCTCTAGAGCCCCTCAACATGTGGTGCTGTGGAGCTCTAGAGCCTCAACATGTGTTGCTGTGGAGCTCTAGAGTCCCTCAATATGTGGTGATGTGGAGCTCTAGAGCCTCAACATGTGTTGGGGAGCTCTAGAGCCTCAACATGTGGTGATGTGGAGCTCTAGAGCCTCAACATGTGGTGATGTGGAGCTCTAGAGCCTCAACATGTGGTGATGTGGAGCTCTAGAGTCCCTCAACATGTGGTGATGTGGCGCTGTAGAGCCCCTCAACATGTGGTGATGTGGAGCTCTAGAGCCCCTCAACATGTGGTGATGTGGAGCTCTAGAGCCTCAACATGTGGTGTTGTGGAGCTATAGAGCCTCAAAATGTGGTGCTGTGGAGCTCTAGAGCCCCTCAACATGTGGTGATGTGGAGCTCTAGAGCCTCAACATGTGGTGATGTGGAGCTCTAGAGCCTCAACATGTGGTGCTGTGGAGCTCTAGAGCCCCTCAACATGTGGTGATGTGGAGCTCTAGAGCCTCAACATGTGGTGATGTGGAGCTCTAGAGCCTCAACATGTGGTGCTGTGGAGCTCTAGAGTCCCTCAACATGTGGTGCTGTGGAGCTCTAGAGCCTCAACATGTGGTGATGTGGGGTTCTAGAGCCTCAACATGTGGTTCTGTGGAGCTCTAGAGCCCCTCAACATGTGGTTCGTCCTCAGCTCCAGGAGAGGTGTGTGTGGGCGGACATCGCGAGGCCCGGCTGTGAAGAGGACTCCCACCTGGAGCAGTGAGGCCTCTGTGAGGATGGTGACTGGGCTACGAGCACCTTCCCAGTTCACCTGGGGGGGGGGGGGGGGTGGTCAGAGTGGTCTCTGACCATCCCCCGTAGTGAGTGGAACCATGCTAGCTCTACTACTACGGAACTACTGAAAGTACACCTATTGAATAAATATATGAATGAATGAATGAATGAATGAATGAGATGAAGAAGTTGGCATACCATTCCAACCAATCACACTAGAGCTTGTAGCTCCCCTACTCAGTGGCCAATAGGGACTCCTCTGGGACATATTGGCACCCTGACTGACCAATCGCATTAGGGTTATGTTTCGACATTAAATAATTCACAGTATGATAGCAAGTCATGCAGCAGATATATTTACCAGGTTCTGTTGTTTTCCCTATCGCTATATGGCATTGCGTATATTATCAACAGTATTAATTATTAAATTATTGATATTTTACAATGCAAGTCTTGCCATAGTTTATGTTGAACATACTTATTCAAACGTATTTTGGTCAAAGCGTTTGATGTGAAATCTTGAAACTGTTCTTCTAGAAAAGGCTCCCTGATAGAGACAGCAGGCTTGGTCGATAGAACTCGGCATATGTTGTCTGATCGTCCACATTAAAAGCATCTCTACAACACAACTGCAGTAGTAGTAGTAGTAATAGTAGTTCAGTAATAGTAATAGTAGTGTTCAGATACAGGCTCCTACCATGGTAAATATGCCCAGCTTTTTCCTTTAAAGGTTCTAAATAAGGTTTGCTGTGTGTTTGAGTGAGTCTGGTTCTCCTAAGCTAACGGTAGGAACAGCCAATAGCTCCAGGTCTCCGGGCCTCTGATGGGAACCCTAGGTCGTGTCCCTCCCTCAGGGTGTTGAGGCGCACGCCAGTGTGGTGTTTGAGATGCGTCCTACAGTCAGCCATGGAGGGGCTCAACTCCTGGCTTGTAGCGCTTACAGCATTCCTGTTTGTCTTTGTGGGCAGATGGTCAGTCTACCAGCCTAGCCAGTGGACTGAAGCAAACGCTGCTCATCTTTCCGTCACACATCTAGGTTGACACGCCCACTTGTGATGTCATAAGGGACAGATTTTCAAAACGCTTGTAACGGCTAATCACACTCACACCTGGTGGCATGTCACGGGACCTCTAATAAATGTGCTTAATGTTTAAAGCTTCTTTAAATACGACAGCTAGAAAGATATCCTTATCAAATGACTTACACCTGGCTTGGGTAGGACTTTAGGGAACATAAATGTCTCAGGTACATCGAATATTACGAAAGTGATGAACCGTTGGAAATTCAAACATGACATCGCCCTGAGTGACAGCTGTCACCTCGATCAGGCCGCCGTTAATGACGTAAGTACGACCATAAACCGGACGGTGGATGGGAGGCATTGAACCGTGAAGTTTAAACCCGCAAGGCGCAAGGGCGCGCGCCTTGGTGCTCACGACTGCACCGCGCGCGCAGTTAAAGGTTACCGTTCTTTCCGCCGCGCGAGCACTTTACCTTCTCTTGTACTCGTCCCGTTCGCGCTTCACCTTGGCCAGCACGTTATAGAGCGCGCGGATCTCCGGTGTGATGGTGTCCACCTGAACCCCCACGCCGTCCGGTTGCATCCAGGGGCCCCCAGGGGGGCCTGTCGCGCGCGAGTCCCGGCCCCCCGTGCCCAGCCGGCGGGTGTGGTTGTAGGACCAGATGGTCCCGGGGAGGAACCGGGGCGGGGGGTTGTTGCTCGTGGCCATCCCGGTACCGTGGTTGATGTTTTTGATGTTGATGTCGTTGATGTTGGCGACGTGCCTCGTGGGGTCCCCGGGGGAGCGCGCGGGGCTCACGGAGCCGCCGTACAGCGAGGTGATGTTGGAGTTGGAGTCCACCAGGCCCGGGTTCAGGATCAGGCCCGGGTTCAGGTTGTTGCCCGGCAGCGACTGGCTGTAGTCCGCGTCGTAGGACAGCGGGGGGTGGATGGTGGGGGAGAGCAGCCCCCCGGGCAGGTAGGCCGCGTTGTTGGCGTTCAGGAGCGGGATGGCCCCGGGGCGCACCGGGATGTGCCCGATGAACCCGGTCTGCACCCCGATGTCTTTGGTCAACGGCTTCTTGAGGCGCGCGTCCGAGCCGTTGCCCTGGTTACCGTCCAGGGCCTGCTGCAGCTGCTTCTCCAGGGCCTTGTTCCGCCGCTCCAGCTCGTGCACCTTGGCCAGGAAGCACCGGAAGCGGAGGTTGAGGGTCTTTAGCACGCTGATGTTGGAGCCCAGGTCGTTCCTCAGCGCCATGGCGGCGGGAGACGGCGGCGCGTGCGGCGGGACCGAGCCGTTGAGGTGTAAGTAGGCGAGACCGGACGGCGGGAGCGAGCCGAAGTCCAGCCCGGAAAAGCCGTCCGGCCCGAACCCGCCGTGCTCCCCCAGGAGGTAGCCCGGGTCCGGGCCGCCGTAGGGGTCCAGGCCCGTGCTCACTTCGGTCTGGTGCAGCGGAAACGCGCTCTCGGACCCCGGGAACGGATTCATCGTCGAGTAGGAGAACCTGAAGTGCTCGAGATCCGGCATCAATACCTCCGTTACGCTAGTGTCCGCGGGCCGCTGATGTAAACACCGGCTCGTGCCTCGTCCGTTACCTGCTCCAAACTTGCCCGCAACTCAGACCGCGAGCACACGTAAACAAACGCAGGAGCGACGTTCAGTAAAATATTAAAGCACGCGCTAACGACCGCTGTCAGTCAATTCAAATCGAGCAAATAGATAAGTAAATATCAATTCAATTAATATTAATTAAAAAACGACCGAAAGCGATGAGTAGCGGCTGACTTTAACGCAGCGGACCACGGGAGCAGCTCGCGGTGCCGGTGGTGCAGAGCTGAGGACACCAACACGTGAGTGACTGCGGCTTTGGGTTACCGTAGTGGACGGCGCGCGGCGCACACACCCTTAACAGTCAGCGTTCCTGAGCACGCGGAGGAACGGCCCCCGACTTTCCGTTAGTGTGAAAACACGGGGCGGTGTCGTCATCGGTAATTACGGTTATTGAAGCGGCACCGGAGAGCCTGTGACTTTTAAAGGGTCGTTCCTGCGTCCTTTGGAGGCGCGCGGAGGCACTCTAAAGGGGGGGGCGCCCTGACTGCCCAGTGACGCACTACGGGCTTCACTTTATCACTTTAATAAATCAATACAAGCACTTCCGGTATTCAGATCTTTTTTAATTGTTCAACAATTGAACAGAAACACACTCTGGTTAGCGACCCGCGGTCAGTGATTCAGTCGACACAGGTCATCCTCCACAAATATGTTTATTGTTGCGTTGGAGAGACAAAGCAGTTTAGACCATACAGTGAAACGGTTTGAAAGCCATCTAAAAAGGGACTACAGTGAGGCTCAGGAACCGTGCGGGGGGGGGGAATGAACCGGCTCAGTGGCCAGGAACCAGGGGGGGGGGGCAAGGAACTAGAAACAGGCTGTGTGTGTGTGGCCGTCACTCCTTGGAGTGCATGTGCAGGATCAGGTCACACACGCGGTTGCTGTAGCCAAACTCGTTGTCGTACCTGCAGCCAGAAGAGGGAAGAGGGATTTAGTGTATACAGGGAACAGGAAGTGACATCACGCCGGGCGCCATCGTGTGAGAGGCAGAACATGGCTCTTAACTTAAGGTTAAGGCTCTTAACCTAAGGTTCCTTCACAGGGGAGCCTAACATCAGGAGGGGGAGGCTCCATTTGGATAACGTTAGCACGAGTTAACCTTCCACACTTCAACACGCCACTCCAGGTTCAGCCTTCAGCCAACCAGTGGCTGATCTGTCAGGAGGGGGCGGGGCCTAGCACCCCCAAGTGAAGCCTTTCTCCTCACTGCATTTGCGTGTTTTCTTCCTTTCCATGTCCCTCACTTTTTTGGAAAACGTTGAAACCATCAACTCAACGCCCGAAGTAGAATTTTAAGTTGTTTTTTTTATTCTCATCGTGAGTCAGATGAACGGAGGCGCGGTGAGGCTGGTGACAGTGAATCCGTTGCCTAGTAACCCTGGAGACGCTAAAGCTTCAGTAGAAGCAGGCGGTTGCAGGGCGCCCGTCTGACGGGGTCCTCTTGAGCCAGGACGCCCGCAGGGGGTGGAACCCACAACCTCTCACCCTTAGGGCCGCCTCAGGGTCCCTCCCTCCTGTGGTTGCTAGGCTACCATTCTAAAGTGTCCGGCGTTGCCGTGGGCAGATCAGGTGACGCGTCAGGTGACCCACCAGGAGACCAGCTTGACAAAGTTCTCGTTGAGGGCGATCCCGGCGCCGGCGTCGAAGATGGAGGAGCGGGTGTCTCCGTTGAAGTCCGTGGACACCACCTGACAGGAAGTACAGTTAGAGAGTTCCTTCAGGCCCCCTGGACCCTACCTGGTCCTCGCTGTACCCCCTGTACCCCCGGTCCTCGGTGTAGCCCCCTGGTCCTCGGTGTACCCCCTGTACCCCCCCGGTCCTCGCTGTACCCCCTGTACCCCCCTGGTCCTCGGTGTAGCCCCCTGGTCCTCGGTGTACCCCCTGTACCCCCCCGGTCCTCGGTGTACCCCCTGTACCCCCCCGGTCCTCGGTGTACCCCCTGTACCCCCCCGGTCCTCGGTGTACCCCCTGTACCCTCCCGGTCCTACCTGGTCCTCGGTGTACCCCAGGATCCCCTTCATGGGGCCCTCGGACGCCGCTTTGATGGCCTTCTTGATCTCATCGTAGGAGGCCTGTGGGCGGAGGGGCGGAGTTACAGATTCAACGGGGGGGAGGAGTTACAGATCCACCGGGGGGGAGGAGTTACAGATCCACCGGGGGGGAGGAGGGGAGGGGAGGACTCACAGCCTTCTTCAGCCTCACGGTCAGGTCCACCACGGACACGTTGGGGGTGGGGACGCGGAACGCCATGCCCGTCAGCTTCCTGTCCACGAGAGAGGAGGAGGGGCTTAGTATACCCCACAGAGCTGCACGCTGATGTTGACCATCAACACAGACCAGCATGGAGCGCTAGTCTCAGACACTGTCACCAGCAGACGCTCTACCCAGAGACAGGTCATTGAGGAGCAGGGAGGGGTTAGACAGGACAGAGACAGGTCATTAAGGAGCAGGTAGGGGTTGGACAGTACAGAGACAGGTCATTAAGGAGCAGGTAGGAGTTAGACAGTACAGAGACAGGGCATTAAGGAGCAGGTAGGGGTTAGACAGTAGAGAGACAGGTCATTGAGGAGCAGGGAGGGGTTAGACAGTACAGAGACAGGTCATTGAGGAGCAGGGAGGGGTTAGACAGTACAGAGACAGGTCATTAAGGAGCAGGTAGGGGTTAGACAGTACAGAGACAGGTCATTAAGGAGCAGGTAGGGGTTAGACAGTACAGAGACAGGTCATTAAGGAGCAGGGAGGGGTTAGACAGGACAGAGACACCATCTAGCCCCTTAGTGCTGCTGGGTCGAGGCCTTGCTCAGAGGGACAGGAAGTGCGGCGGGCCAACAGGAAGTCCTACCCGTTGAGTTCGGGGATGACCTTGCCGACGGCCTTGGCGGCCCCGGTGGAGGCGGGGATGATGTTCTGACCCGCGCCTCGCCCGTCGCGCCACATCTTGCCGGACGGCCCGTCCACCGTCTTCTGGGTGGCGGTGGTGGCGTGCACCGTGCTCTGGAGGCGGAGCCAACAGCGGGGTCAGGGATTGGTGTACTGGTGTAGTGTGGGTGGTGTAGTGTGGGTGGTGTAGTGGTGTAGTGTGGGTGGTGTAGTGGTGTAGTGTGGGTGGTGTGGGTGGTGTGGTGGTGTAGTGTGGGTGGTGTGGGTGGTGTGGTGTGGGTGGTGTGGGTGGTGTAGTGGTATAGTGTGGGTGGTGTAGTGTGGGTGGTGTGGTGTGGGTGGTGTGGTGTGGGTGGTGTGGTGGTATAGTGTGGGTGGTGTGGTGGTGTAGTGTGGGTGGTGTAGTGTGGGTGGTGTAGTGGTATAGTGTGGGTGGTGTGGTGGTGTAGTGTGGGTGGTGTAGTGTGGGTGGTGTGGGTGGTGTAGTGGTATAGTGTGGGTGGTGTAGTGTGGGTGGTGTGGGTGGTGTGGTGGTATAGTGTGGGTGGTGTGGTGGTGTAGTGTGGGTGGTGTAGTGGTATAGTGTGGGTGGTGTGGTGGTGTAGTGTGGGTGGTGTAGTGTGGGTGGTGTAGTGTGGGTGGTGTAGTGTGGGTGGTGTAGTGTGGGTGGTGTAGTGTGGGTGGTGTAGTGTGGGTGGTGTAGTGGTGTAGTGTGGGTGGTGTGGTGTGGTGTAGTGGTATAGTGTGGGTGGTGTGGTGTGGGTGGTGTGGTGGTGTGGTGTAGTGGTATAGTGTGGGTGGTGTAGTGGTATAGTGTGGGTGGTGTAGTGTGGGTGGTGTGGTGTGGGTGGTGTAGTGTGGGTGGTGTGGTGTGGGTGGTGTGGTGTGGGTGGTGTAGTTGTGTAGTGTGGGTGGTGTGGTGTGGTGTAGTGGTATAGTGTGGGTGGTGTGGTGTGGGTGGTGTGGTGTAGTGGTATAGTGTGGGTGGTGTAGTGGTATAGTGTGGGTGGTGTAGTGGAGGGGTGTTGTAGTGGAGGTGGTGTAGTGGGTGGAGGGGTGTAGTAGTGGTGTGGGTGGTGTAGTGGTGGGGTTTGGTGGTGTAGTGGTGTGGGTGGTGTAGTGGAGGTGGAGTAGTGGTGTGGGTGGTGTAGGGATGGTGTAGTGGTGGGATATGGGTGGTGTAGTGTAGGTGGTGTTACCATCAGGCCCTCCACGATGGTGAAGTTGTCGTTGATGACCTTGGCGAGGGGTGCCAGGCAGTTGGTGGTGCAGGAGGCGTTGCTATGGAGACAGACGTGAAGGTGGGGTTCACTTTTATCCAGGTCAAACATTCAAAAAGGCCTTTTAAGATGGGGAGGAACAGGCTGGACACTTAGTCACAAAACACAGATCACTTTGAGGCCTCACATCTGCTAGGGTGTCGCCCCGGCAACAAGCATCCATCCCTCATAAGCCGTTTCTCAATGCCAAGTACGCTAACTGTCGACTCGCGGACTTGGAAGTTCGAACTTGGCAAGTCCGGATATCCAAGTACAAACCTCCGAGGCCGGGAGTACACACCTACAGCTGGAACAGCAGCGGCCTCGAGGACGTCAACACCTCAGCTCGTCTGTTAGCTGTGCTACGGCCTCATGGAGGCATATACTACTGAACAACATCAACAAATGATTCAAAACACCAGCCTCCGTCATTTTAAAATAGTGTGTAAATATTTTGAATGAATAGGCCTCCATTTGTGTTATATTTTTTTAATGTACTTATATAGCCTATTATTATAGCTTACATACTGATATTTTAAAACATAGGAGTGTGAAATGCATCCTGGGATATTTAACGGTACGAAGTCCACACAAGTCACCTCCGATGCATCCTTGAAGAAACGGCCAATTTAAGAACGCATCAAGAACACTTCCGGGTTATACGACAGTACTTGACTTGATGTGTACTTTGAATCGGAACAGTACTTGGGCTACGACTGATGACGTTTCACAAGAACACAAGTACACAAGTACAGAAAAGAACGCGAATTGAGGAACGGCTACACTCACAATATAAATACTACAATGAGGGCCAGACCTCGGGGTCTAAATCCACCATGAGGCTTTCCCCTGGTCACGTGACCCCCCGGACGAGGTCACGTGACACCCCCCGGACAAGGTCACGTGACACCCCCCGGACAAGGTCACGTGACCCCCACCCTCGGAAGAGGTCACCTGACCCCCATCCCCGGAAGAGGTCACCTGACCCCCTGGAGGGTCCAGGAAGTGTTGGAGAGGTCATGTGACTCACCTGACGACCTTCATGGAGTTGTTGTACGCGTCGTTGTTGACGCCCATCACGAACATGGGGGCGTCGGCACTGGGGGCGGAGATGACCACGCGCTTAGCTCCGCCCTTCAGGTGAGCCTGGGGGTCAGTGGTCAAAGGTCAGCAGGGGCGACAGGCAGCAATGAAATCAGTCACTTTTATTTATGATTCAATACGTCCAACATGCATCTTGAAACTTAACAAAATAGACTCAAAGGACTGCTTGACCACCTTTAAATGATACATTGAAAAGTATTAAGTCGTTAAGGTTGTACGTCCATCTGCGTACATTAAATTACTTTATTAATGCAAAAGCATTATGAGTTGTTCTATTCAGAGGTGTTAATGGGTGGAGGTCCTGTGCACTGTGTGTGAGGGTGGAGGTCCTGTCCACTGTGTATGGTGAGGGTGGAGGTCCTGTCCACTGTGTGAGGGTGGAGGTCCTGTGCACTGTGTATGGTGAGGGTGGAGGTCCTGTGCACTGGGTATGGTGAGGGTGGGGGTCCTGTGCACTGTGTGAGGGTGGGGGTCCTGTCCACTGTGTGAGGGTGGGGGTCCTGTCCACTGTGTGAGGGTGGGGGTCCTGTCCACTGTGTGAGGGTGGGGGTCCTGTCCACTGTGTGAGGGTGGGGGTCCTGTGCACTGTGTGTGAGGGTGGGGGTCCTGTGCACTGTGTGTGAGGGTGGGGGTCCTGTCCACTGTGTGTGAGGGTGGGGGTCCTGTGCACTGTGTATGGTGAGGGTGGGGGTCCTGTCCACTGTGTGAGGGTGGGGGTCCTGTGCACTGTGTATGGTGAGGGTGGGGGTCCTGTCCACTGCGTATGGTGAGGGTGGAGGTCCTGTCCACTGTGTGTGAGGGTGGGGGTCCTGTCCACTGTGTATGGTGCAGTATATGGGGGTTCTTACGGAGGCCTTCTCGATGGTGGTGAAGACTCCCGTGGACTCCACCACGTAGTCCACGCCCAGGGCACCCCACCCGATGCTCTCTGGGGCCCTCCTGGAACACACAGCATCACAGCGTTACCACGGTGACCACAGCATCATCCCCACCACCAGACTTCCAACATCCCAGTCGCCTCATAACAGTGGTACCAAGACTTCATCACAACCGTCATAAGTTACCACGGTTACCAGCCTCAGTATTACATCCCACAGCCATGCTAAGCCTTCATGACATCAGAACTCGGCCGTGTGTCCAGCGGCTAAGACAGGCGTCAGGCAGGAAGTGACCTCAGCCAGGAAGTGACCTACTCGTGGGAGACGGTGATTCGCATGGCTCCGATGCACAGCTGGCCGTTGTCCACCTTCACCTCGCTGTGCTTCCAGGCCCCGTGGGTGGAGTCGTACTGGAACATGTAGGCCTGCAGATACACCGTATACGTCACACACACACACACACACACACACACACACACACACACACACACACACACACACACACACACACACACACACACACACACACACACACAGTGAACATGAAGGGCTACATATGGCATACGTTAAACAGACAGACATGTAGAAAGGGCGCGTTCCACTTCACATGCTGCATGTAGGCCCATCAGAGCTCTTACCATGTACTCCAGGGTGATGAAGGGGTCGTTGATGGCGACCACGTTCACTTTCCCGCCCAGGGCAGCTGCCCGCGTCACCAGACGCCCGATGCGCCCAAATCTGAGACGAGGAAACATTGTCAACCAACAATCAAGTGAGTCCTGTAGTTCTCTGCTCTGACCACCAGTGGGCAGTATGGCCTTGCACCGCTGAGTGGGGGCACTACCACCACGTCACCACCAGTGGGCAGTATGGCCTTGCACCGCTGAGTGGGGGCACTACCACCAGCCACCACCAGGGGGCCGTGCGCCTCAGGCCCCACCAGGAGCTGGTTCAGACAGGAGATAACAATGGGCAGGCAGGAGGGAGCGGTCGATGTTTCCACCAACATAGCCTCTGTCCCGCGGGCTGCTGGCAGGAGACCAGCTCAGGGGGCAGGGACACTACATTACATTTATTAAACTTTACATCTTTATATACTTTTATAATAGTTTTTATATTTACATTTAGCTGATGCTTCTATGCAAAGCGACTTACAATAAGTACATTTGTCAGAACAAAGAAACAATATATCTCTGTGGGTACAGTATGGATGTTCATAGAACCAAGTGCCGAGCACTAACCATCACTAGGTTAACCCATTCCCCGTATAACACATAGCTTGGATAAGACCTTTTCATGGACAACCCTGATGACGTTTATGCTTTCCTGCCTGTTATACGGCATCACTCGAGAACACTTCACTGTGGACGTTTGGAGTGGATTTAAATTTGACCATTTGAAGTCTTAGTTTACTTTTTTGTTGGCGTGCAAGCTTCCAATGAAGATGATCCACTTTGAGTCATCACACAGTGACGGGCAAGGGACAGAGAGAGACAGAGAGATGGTTTTCATAATCCTCAGAGGGACAGCAGAGCTGAGTCACAAATGCATCCCAATAAGGACATTCCTACAATGCACCACATTCCCTAACCCTATAAACTGTCCAATACTGTACACTTTACATATAGGTTGTTTATCAGACGCTTTTATCCAAATTGACTTACAATAAGTCCATTTGTCAGAAGAAAGAGAAACAATACATCTGTCAGTACAGCAAGGATGTTGATAGAACAAAGTACCAAGCACTAACGACCACTAGGTCGACCCAACCCCGTACAACCCAGAGAGCTAGCTGGCTAACTTCAACTCCATTTAGAGTGAGGAGTGACGATTAGTAAAAGGGTTCTGATCAAATAAAGCCGTTGTGAACTGGTGTTGGAGCCGTAGTCCGGACGGATCGGCCCCATCAGGAGTGGGTCCGGTGAGGCCGGCTCATCTTTATTTCATGGCCACACGACACCACCACCCGACGTAGCGCGTGGTGTCGCGTTACCTCCCCTCTGACACCGCCGCCGGCCGGGATGGTAACCACGGCTATCGCCATGGAGACCGCAGACCAGAGGAGCGTGACATGACCTGGGTCAGCGTCGGTTATCTCCGCCAAGACGATAAGACGGCCTCACAATGGGGCCGGACCACAGCAGCATGGAGGGGGGGAGCCTCACGAACACACAGTGGACACATTCCTTCACGCCATCAATCGCCCGTTGTGAAACGCACTGCTCAACTTTATGTATACAGCGGGACACAAAGCCACAGCCCTACGGAGCGCGCTCAGAGGGGAATCACGTCGTTAGGCTCAGAGAACCGCCAAGAGAAGACGAGTTCAGCATTAGTGACAGTACACACTACATTATGTAATAGGGCCTAGCCACTTCCTAGAAGGCTTTCTGGCAGAGGTACATCGGCCGTTTCAAACTCAGCCCCCCTAACAGCGTGCTGGTGACCTAGGTAACACACCTGGTTGTGACAACCACCGGTTGGAGGTTTTCCCTGGTGAAGAAGAATTCAGCTGGGCATAAAAATCGCTCCTTGAAGCGAGTTTGCCAAACCAACCAAGGGATGCCAGTGGTTGTTGAAGCAAAGCTAGCTAGCTGTGGTTAGCCGTGTGCAGTAGCAGCAGACCGTTACTCAGCATGTCACTGCAGTCAGTCACATGACCGCTGCCTGGCGGACGTGCAAACACACACACACACCTCCCTCCAAAGGCTTCCCTTGGTGCTAGAATCTGTAGTCGGAAGATTCCCAGCAGGCGGGATGGAAACATCTGTAAGACACGCCCCCCCCAGACCGGACAGGAAGCCCTCCTAGTGCGACCCCGTATTAGAACCTCGCTTCAGACCGGCCCCACACAGACCTCCTCTAGGCCCAGTCTCTAGGGCCCGCCCTGCCCCAGACGGGAACAGCGTGTAGTTAATCCCAGGTCCCCTCCAGAGGGGAGCTGCATTCTGGAGGGCCCAACTCAGGCCTCTACCTTAGCCCATGTGAGGGAGGGAGGGAGCAGAGAGGGAGAGACAGCAAGAGGGAGGGAGGGAGGGAGGAGAGAGAGAGAGACACAGCAAGAGGGAGGGAGGGAGGGAGGGAGGAGAGAGGGAGACACAGCAAGAGGGAGGGAGGGAGGAGAGAGGGAGACACAGCAAGAGGGAGGGAGGGAAGAGAGAGGGAGACACAGCAAGAGGGAGGGAGGGAGGAGAGAGGGAGACACAGCAAGAGGGAGGGAGGGAGGAGAGAGGGAGACACAGCAAGAGGGAGGGAGGGAGGAGAGAGGGAGACACAGCAAGAGGGAGGGAGGGAGGAGAGAGGGAGACACAGCAAGAGGGAGGGAGGGAGGAGAGAGGGAGACACAGCAAGAGGGAGGGAGGGAGGAGAGAGGGAGACACAGCAAGAGGGAGGGAGGGAAGAGAGAGGGAGACACAGCAAGAGGGAGGGAGGGAGGAGAGAGGGAGACACAGCAAGAGGGAGGGAGGGAGGAGAGAGGGAGACAGCAAGAGGGAGGGAGGGAGACACAGCAAGAAGGAGGGAGGGAGGGAGGAGAGGGAGACAGCAAGGAGGGAGGGAGGAGAGGGAGACAGCAAGAGGGAGGGAGGGGGAGAGGGAGACACAGCAAGAGGGAGGGAGGGGGAGAGAGTGCTGTTCTGACTACAGCCTGAGTTTCCTGTGCTGATGAAATCTCCTTTTGTAAGAGATCATTGAAAGACAGACAGACACTGACAGAGACAGACAGACAGACACAGACCAACAGAGACAGACAGACAGAGACAGACAGACAGACACAGACCAACAGAGACAGACAGACACAGACCGACAGACACAGACACAGACCGACAGACACAGACACAGACCGACAGACACAGACACAGACCGACAGACACAGACAGACCGACACAGACACAGACACAGACAGACAGACACAGACAGACAGACACAGACAGACAGACAGAGATAGAGCCAGAGCCAGAGCCAGAGCCAGAGCCAGAGCCAGAGCCAGAGCCAGAGACAGACAGACAGACAGACAGACAGACACTGAGACCAAAGGATAGGATGTGACCCTCAGAGCCAGATCTCTTCAGTTCTGGGAAGATGTGGACTCAATCCCAACACATCTCGCTCATCGTATTTCCGGGTACGCCCTCAACATCCAATGTCAGCTTCATGGAACAATTTAAAAAAACCGAAATGTGGCTTCAGGTTAAGTTTATTCTTTCGGATACATGAGGGTAACACGCATGACGCATGCGCAGCGAGTTTTTCCGGATTCCCAAGAGCGGAAAATTACGGAGTTACAAAAGTTGACTGCGACGACAAACCAGCCAGGAAACATTCCGTTGATTCTGAAGCCTCCTCCATACATCCGCCTCACAAGGTCGATATTGCGGACAGAACGACGGACTCACGCTGGAGGAACTCACCCATTGATGCCGATCTTCACCATGATGTCGAGGACTGAGGTCGTTCTGTCTGCGGAAGAAACCACAGGCTGGTTACTGACGAAGCACTGGGACAACAAGTGCTCACTCTTCTCCGCCTCACTGCTCCACCCAACTCTGTTCCACCTCACTCTGCTCCGTCCAACTGCGCCACCAAACAGCTTCCACCTCACTCAACTCAAACCTCACTCTGCTCCGCCTCCACCTAACTTAGCCTTCACCTCACTCTGCTCCGCCTCCACCTAACTTAGCCTTCACCTCACTCTGCTCCGCCTAACTAAGCCTCCATCTCACTCAGCCTTCAGCTCACTCTGCTCCACCTAACTAAGCCTTCAGCTCACTCTGCTCCACCTAACTTGGCCTTCACCTCACTCTGCTCCGCCTCCACCTAACTCAAAGCGCGGAACATTCCCGTCCTCAGGAAAAAGTTACAAACTTCAAGTCACAAGTTCATCCAAAGCGCTTCACGAAGCAACACTTAGAAGTTAAACCGGATGAACTAAAGTACTATTGAGAGTACTAGTTAGAATACTAGTTAAGTGAGTCTACCGTGCAAGCTGCTGGGTTCTCCTGGGAGTGATGAGGACGAGCGGAGACGTTTCCGCGTTTTATTCTCCACGTCGCCTCGGGGCCACGCCCCTGACGTCTGGGCCCTCGCGCCCCCTCTTCCTCCTCCTCTTCCTCTTGAACTTCAAACGTTTGGATCAAACCCTCCGATGACGCTCACTCCTGTTCACACGTTAAACTGCTTAACGGAAATATGAACATTATAACTGAAATAGAAAAGTTATAAATGTAATAGAAACAATTTCAGTGGGAATCGGAAAGATTGTGGAAGTGGCGGGAAAGTGACGTGTAGTCAGGCACGTAAGCAGAGTACCCCCCCCTCCCCCGTTAATTTGGTTGAATTACAGCACACATACACACACACACACACACACAGGCACGCACGCACGCGCGCACACACAGGCACGCACGCGCACACACGAACGCTGTCACAACGGCAGTCCTTTGTAACAGAACGGATAACTAGAGCGTGTTTGAGACCATGCCTCCGTCTGATTGGCTAGCGATGCATTCAATCCGTGCTGATAGACCAAAAGTCCGGTGCAACCCGGAAGAGTCGTGACCAATCACGGATGAGCCGCCGTTGCCCGGTGACGGTACCCTCCTGCGGTCACGAGACGAACGACCACTTGCTCAATCTTTTGTCCGTTTCGTTATTTCGCAAAGTGGTAAAAAGCGAACTTTCACTCTGTTAACGAAGTGAAAGATTAGGAGCCTTACTTTCCCCGCACTTTCACCAAGGTGCTGTGGGCCCATGCGTAGTTCATTGTTGAGTAATGAACGACGTGCAACCGTGATACAACACGCTCCAACAGGCCACGAGCGCTCTGCCGTTAAACACGCAAGCACGCGTGCGCACACACACATACCCTTTCACAAAAGAAAATGGTTGCAGTGTTTCTATGAAGAGAAGAGATTTGATTTGAGAAAAAGTTGTCTTGGCTGTAAAACGGTAAAACCACAGGCCAACAACTTCTGTCTACACATGAGACACATCTGTATGCATACTACCTGACAAACTACATTTACATTCTGGGAATTTATCATATGCTTTTCTCAAGAGCCACTTACAAAAGGTATATTTCTCCCAACAAAGAGAAACAACAATATATCACTGTCGGTACAGTAAAGATGTTCATAGAACCCAACAGAGATAGCTAGGGTAAGATGCTACCCCATGCTAAGTACTAGAGACAGCTAGGGTAAGATGCTACACCATGCTAAGTACTAGAGACAGCTAGGGTAAGATGCTACACCATGCTAAGTACTAGAGACAGCTAGGGTAAAATGCTACACCATGCTAAGTACTAGAGACAGCTAGGGTAAGATGCTACACCATGCTAAGTACTAGAGACAGCTAGGGTAAGATGCTACACCATGGAGGGGGGGGGGGGGGGGGTAATGAGTAATGCCTCCAGGGTACTGTGGTTACCACTGATGTATTACTCGTATACTACTGTTAGAATTAAACAGCAAAGACAGAGACATGTTAGAAGTCAACAACAACGACAACATTTATTAAAGCAATTTAAAATTCCAAAAATACATGCGCAGCCGATATTTACCGATCAAGCACCACGTTGGCAAAGCAAGGCAGTGGGGAACATTTTCCACGTCAACGAGGTGGAAAAATAACCTTCTACTTATCCTGTGCTGTGAAGAAGTATGACAAAGTCAATGTGGATCCAAGCAATTTCAATTGACTTGCGCTCTGTGTGTGTGTGTGTGTGTGTGTGTGTGTGTGTGTGTGTGTGTGTGTGTGTGTGTGTGTGTGTTCTGGTCAAGTGAAGCTAGTCTAGTGTGGATGTAAACAATACGTGATGAGATAGACGAGTTATGGAGTTCAGCTGGGTCTCTCTCTCTTTCTCTCTCTCTCTCTCTCTCTCTCTCTCTCTCTCTCTCTCTCTCTCTCTCCATAGGTAGTTTTCACACAAGCTATTTTTTATTTTTGTAATATGGATACAATATGATCGTTAAAGTAAAAGCACATCGTTCCCGGCGATCTGGCGCCTCCTGGTGATCATACAGCCGTAACTACAGCCTATAGGTGATCGATGCAACAGGTGTTCCCAGGAGGAGGGTGAGCCAACCCGGGGTTCAGAGAGATGTGACCCTACTGTCGGCTCGTCACTAGACGGGCCTGGTTGAGCTAGCGGCCATCCTGGCTCTAAACCCAATACATTGTTCACCATCGACCAGTGGATCGCTAAGGTAGTGCGGGTAGATAGCGGGACATTCCAAAAAATGTTAAGGCTACTCAAATCAAAAATTGCAGCAGTGTTTCACCCGAACACGTCTGCAGTGGAGGAAGAGAGTTTGAGCTTAAGTCCAGGGCTCATGGACACATTTTGGAACTTACTCAGCCTTGACTGCATTATTTGGCTCTACCTGTTCAGTCAGCCCTTTCCCACATGAGGATTATTAAGTGCAAATACTGCTCCACCATCACTGATGGTCACTCGGAGCCTGCTTGAGGCTAGCTCCCAGCAGCTACTGTCCGGACTATGGAACCCTGGCTGACTCCATTCAGTGCAAGTCATCAGAGTACATACTCTATTAGTAAATATTAATAAATATATATTTAGCATTTTCTAAAGTAGGTAGATCATTTGACCTGGTCATTTGAAAGTAGCTCGCAAGCCAAAAAGTGTTGGCACCCCTTCTCTAAAAGCTAGTCAGCTAGCTCTAAACTCTAACAAGCTAGCTCTAAACACTATCCAGCTAGCTCTAAACACTAACCAGCTAGCTCTAAACACTAACCAGCTAGCTCTAAACACTAACCAGCTAGCTCTAAACACTAACCAGCTAGCTCTAAACTCTAACCAGCTAGCTCTAAACACTAACCAGCCAGCTCTAAACACTAACCAGCTAGCTCTAAACACTAACCAGCTAACTCTAAACACTAACCAGCAGGGATTGCCGCTAGGTCAACAAGATTTGCCTTTCTCTCTCTGTCTGCCCTCCTTTATTAACTCCTTATCTTCATCTGTCAAACTTTCTCTTTTATTGATCTGTTAGCATCGTCTCTCTCTCTCTCTCTCTCTCTCTCTCTCTCTCTCTCTCTCTCTCTCTCTCTCTCTCTCTCTCTCCCTGCCAACGGAGAGGCAGATGTCCGGCCGGTGGAGGTGTGAGGGAGGGAGTTTTGTATGACGTGTTTTAGTGTATGTGTGTGTGTTAGTGCATGTGAGTGTGTTTTAGTGCATGTGTCTGGGTGTGTGAGAGAGAGAGTGTCTTTGTGTGTCTGTGTTTATGTTTCTGTGTGTGTGTCTTTTTTTAATTGCGTGAATGTGTGTGCACGTGTGTGTGCTTGTCTTTGTGTGTGTGTGTGTTATTGTCCGAATTTGTGTCTGTTTGTTTGTGTGTGCGTGTGTGTGCATGTACGGCTGCGTGTGTGGCAAACGCTTCTTGCAACAACAATATCACATAAACAACCATAATAAGTGAGCAATCTTACCATCATTTAAAATTCATTGGTTCACATCAGAGAGAGAGAGGGGGGGAGAGAGAGAGAGAGAGAAAGGGGGAGAGG
>NC_136946.1:571972-642178 GCF_949987615.1 Pollachius pollachius | reverse complement strand
CCTGCCTGCCTGCCTGTCTGTCTGCCTGCCTGCCTGGCTGTCTGTCTGTCTGCTGGCTGTCTGTCTGTCTGTCACCTCCCCCCCGTCCTCTCTGTCAGGTCTGTCTGTCTGTCGGTCTGTCTGTCTGTCTGTCTGTCACCTCCCCCTCAGCCCCCCCCCCACGTGAGGCAGTCCTAGAGGTCAGGGGTCAAACCCCGGTGTTAGGTTGAGGCTTGACCCCTACCCATCTCTAACTAGTTACAGATGGTTAGTTTAGGTGTTAGGTTAGAGATGGTTAGTTAAGGTTAGGGTTAGAAATAGTTAATTTTGGCCGAGTTGACAGAACCGACCAATCAGAAATCAGTGTTTCTGCTCATCCTCTCAACATTTTGACTCAAGAGGACCTCTAGTCTCTGGAAGGTCATAAAGGTTAAAGGGTCAAACCACTAACCTACCCATATCTATTTATACCCCTTCACATTTAACTTAAACCACTAACCTACCCATATCTATTTATACCCCTTCACATTTAACTTAAACCACTAACCTACCCATATCTATTTATACCCCTTCACATTTAACTTAAACCACTAACCTACCCATATCTATTTATACCCCTTCACATTTAACTTAAACCACTAACCTACCCATATCTATTCATACCCCTTCACATTTAACTTAAACCACTAACCTACCCATATCTATTCATACCCCTTCACATTTAACTTAAACCACTAACCTACCCATATCTATTCATACCCCTTCACATTTAACTTAAACCACTAACCTACCCATATCTATTTATACCCCTTCACATTTAACTTAAACCACTAACCTACCCATATCTATTCATACCCCTTCACATTTAACTTAAACCACTAACCTACCCATATCTATTTATACCCCTTCACATTTAACTCAAACCACTAACCTACCCATATCTATTTATACCCCTTCACATTTAACTTAAACCACTAACCTACCCATATCTATTTATACCCCTTCACATTTAACTTAAACCACTAACCTACCCATATCTATTTATACCCCTTCACATTTAACTTAAACCACTAACCTACCCATATCTATTCATACCCCTTCACATTTAACTTAAACCACTAACCTACCCATATCTATTTATACCCCTTCACATTTAACTTAAACCACTAACCTACCCATATCTATTCATACCCCTTCACATTTAACTTAAACCACTAACCTACCCATATCTATTCATACCCCTTCACATTTAACTTAAACCACTAACCTACCCATATCTATTCATACCCCTTCACATTTAACTTAAACCACTAACCTACCCATATCTATTCATACCCCTTCACATTTAACTTAAACCACTAACCTACCCATATCTATTCATACCCCTTCACATTTAACTTAAACCACTAACCTACCCATATCTATTCATACCCCTTCACATTTAACTTAAACCACTAACCTACCCATATCTATTTATACCCCTTCACATTTAACTCAAACCACTAACCTACCCATATCTATTTATACCCCTTCACATTTAACTTAAACCACTAACCTACCCATATCTATTCATACCCCTTCACATTTAACTTAAACCACTAACCTACCCATATCTATTCATACCCCTTCACATTTAACTTAAACCACTAACCTACCCATATCTATTCATACCCCTTCACATTTAACTTAAACCACTAACCTACCCATATCTATTCATACCCCTTCACATTTAACTTAAACCACTAACCTACCCATATCTATTCATACCCCTTCACATTTAACTTAAACCACTAACCTACCCATATCTATTCATACCCCTTCACATTTAACTTAAACCACTAACCTACCCATATCTATTCATACCCCTTCACATTTAACTCAAACCACTAACCTACCCATATCTATTCATACCCCTTCACATTTAACTTCAAAACGGAAAAGGTTGAAGGTCAAAGGTCATACGTGTGCAGATCCTCCAGCCTTGAGTCTCACAGAGCCGAGGACGCATGCTACCAGGCTAATGCTAATGCTAATGCTAATGCTAACCCATCCAATACTCACCATTATACACACCATTACCATAACACACCCTTCATAACGTCACACACACCCACAACCAAACAACACGTGCACGCACACACACACCCTGTCTGTTGAGCCTGATGGAGGTGGACTCCTCTTTAAACTAACGTGTATGTATGTGTGTGCATTTGTGTGTATGTATGTGTGTGTGTGCGTGTTTACGTATGTGTACGGCGTGTATGTGTGTTCGTGCGCATGTATGTATGTGGGTGTGTGTGTATGTGGGTGTGTGCGTATGTGTGTGCGTGCCTGTGTATGTGTACATATGTATGTGTGTGCGTGCGTGTGTATATATGTATGTATGTATGTGTGTATGTATGTGCGTGGACGGTGTTTATGTATGTGTGTGTGTGTGCGTGTGTATATATGTATGTGCGTGCGTGCGTGTGTATATATGTGCGTGCATTTGTGTGTATGTATGTGTGTGTGTGCGTGTTTACGTATGTGTACGGTGTGTATGTGTGTTCGTGCGCATGTATGTATGTGGGTGTGTGTGTATGTGGGTGTGTGAGTGTGTATGTGTGTGCGTGTGTGTGCGTGCGTGTGTGTGTGTGCGTCTGTATGTGTATGTGTGTGCGTGCGTGCGTGCGTCTGTATGTGTGTGCGTGTGTATGTGTGTGTGTGTGTGTGTGTGCGTCTGTATGTGTATGTGCGTGAGTGCGTCTGTATGTGTGTGCGTGTGTATGTGTGCGTGTGTGTGTGTGCGTCTGTATGTGTATGTGCGTGCGTGCGTCTGTATGTGTGTGCGTGTGTATGTGCGTGTGTGCGTGCGTGCGTGCCTGTGTGTGTGTGTGCGTGCGTGCGTGCGTCTGTATGTGTGTGTGCGTGCGCGCCCCTCCAGGTGTGAGCCGCTCCATGAAGGACAAGGTGACCAAGCCCACGGCCATGGCGCAGGGCCGCGTGGCCCACATGATCGAGTGGCAGAGCTGGGGCAGACCATCGGCCGGGCCGGGGGGGGCGGGCCGGGCCACCCTGCAGCAGGACAGGCAGCGCCGCCTGGAGAACGACGCCTACAGCGACCTGAGCGACGGCGAGAAGGAGGCGCGCTTCGCCGCAGGTGAGCCCCCGTAGCTCCTCCCACAGGGGGCGGGGCCGGCCGGTTCCACCCCCCAGGGGGAGGAGTCTCTGAGCAAGGCAGCTCCGCCTCACTGCTCCACCTGTCTACAGCACCACCTACTAACACCACCTACTAACACCACTATAACACCACTATAACACCACCTACTAACACCACTATAGCACCACCTACTAACACCACCTACTAACACCACTATAACACCACTATAACACCACCTACTAACACCACTATAACACCACCTACTAACACCACCTACTAACACCACTATAACACCACCTACTAACACCACTATAACACCACCTACTAACACCACTATAACACCACTATAACACCACCTACTAACACCACTATAACACCACCTACTAACACCACCTACTAACACCACTATAACACCACCTACTAACACCACTATAACACCACCTACTAACACCACTATAACACCACTATAACACCACCTACTAACACCACCTACTAACACCACTATAACACCACTATAACACCACCTACTAACACCACTATAACACCACCTACTAACACCACCTACTAACACCACTATAACACCACCTACTAACACCACTATAACACCACCTACTAACACCACTATAACACCACCTACTAACACCACTATAACACCACCTACTAACACCACCTACTAACACCACTATAACACCACCTACTAACACCACCTACTAACACCACCTACTAACACCACTATAACACCACTATAACACCACCTACTAACACCACCTACTAACACCACTATAACACCACCTACTAACACCACCTACTAACACCACCTACTAACACCACTATAACACCACTATAACACCACCTACTAACACCACTATAACACCACTATAACACCACCTACTAACACCACCTACTAACACCACTATAACACCACCTACTAACACCACCTACTAACACCACCTACTAACACCACTATAACACCACTATAACACCACCTACTAACACCACCTACTAACACCACTATAACACCACTATAACACCACCTACTAACACCACCTACTAACACCACCTACTAACACCACTATAACACCACTATAACACCACCTACTAACACCACTATAACACCACCTACTAACACCACTATAACACCACCTACTAACACCACTATAACACCACTATAACACCACCTACTAACACCACCTACTAACACCACTATAACACCACCTACTAACACCACCTACTAACACCACCTACTAACACCACTATAACACCACTATAACACCACCTACTAACACCACCTACTAACACCACTATAACACCACCTACTAACACCACCTACTAACACCACCTACTAACACCACTATAACACCACTATAACACCACCTACTAACACCACTATAACACCACTATAACACCACCTACTAACACCACCTACTAACACCACTATAACACCACCTACTAACACCACCTACTAACACCACCTACTAACACCACTATAACACCACTATAACACCACCTACTAACACCACCTACTAACACCACTATAACACCACTATAACACCACCTACTAACACCACTATAACACCACCTACTAACACCACTATAACACCACTATAACACCACCTACTAACACCACCTACTAACACCACTATAACACCACCTACTAACACCACTATAACACCACCTACTAACACCACTATAACACCACTATAACACCACCTACTAACACCACCTACTAACACCACTATAACACCACCTACTAACACCACTATAACACCACTATAACACCACCTACTAACACCACTATAACACCACTATAACACCACCTACTAACACCACCTACTAACACCACTATAACACCACCTACTAACACCACTATAACACCACTATAACACCACCTACTAACACCACTATAACACCACCTACTAACACCACCTACTAACACCACTATAACACCACCTACTAACACCACTATAACACCACCTACTTACACCACCTACTAACACCACTATAACACCACCTACTAACACCACTATAACACCACCTACTAACACCACTATAACACCACCTACTAACACCACTATAACACCACCTACTAACACCACTATAACACCACCTACTAACAGCACTATAACACCACCTACTAACACCACCTACTAACACCACTATAACACCACCTACTAACACCACCTACTAACACCACTATAACACCACCTACTAACACCACCTACTAACACCACTATAACACCACCTACTAACACCACTATAACACCACCTACTAACACCACCTACTAACACCACTATAACACCACCTACTAACACCACCTACTAACACCACTATAACACCACTATAACACCACCTACTAACACCACCATAACACCACTATAACACCACCTACTAACACCACTATAACACCACCTACTAACACCACCTACTAACACCACCTACTAACACCACTATAACACCACCTACTAACACCGCCTACTAACACCACTATAACACCACCTACTAACACCACCTTATAACACCACTATAACACCACTATAACACCACCTACTAACACCACTATAGCACCACTATAACACCACCTACTAACACCACTATAACACCACCTACTAACACCACCTACTAACACCACCTACTAACACCACCTACTAACACCACCTACTAACACCACTATAACACCACCTACTAACACCACCTACTAACACCACTATAACACCACTATAACACCACCTACTAACACCACCTACTAACACCACCTACTAACACCACCTACTAACACCACTATAACACCACCTACTAACACCACTATAACACCACCTACTAACACCACTATAACACCACCTACTAACACCACCTGCTAACACCACTATAACACCACTATAACACCACTATAACACCACCTACTAACACCACTATAACACCACCTACTAACACCACCTACTAACACCACTATAACACCACCTACTAACATCACTATAACACCACCTACTAACACCACCTACTAACATCACTATAACACCACCTACTAACACCACCTACTAACACCACTAAAACACCACCTACTAACATCACTATAACACCACCTACTAACACCACTATAGCACCACCTACTAACACCACTATAACACCACCGACTAACACCACCTACTAACACCACTATAACACCACCTACTAACACCACCTACTAACACCACTGTAACACCACCTACTAACACCACCTATTAACACCACTATAACACCACCTACTAACATCACTATAACACCACCTACTAACACCACCTACTAACATCACTATAACACCACCTACTAACACCACCTACTAACACCACTATAACACCACCTACTAACATCACTATAACACCACCTACTAACACCACTATAACACCACCTACTAACACCACTATAGCACCACCTACTAACACCACTATAACACCACCTACTAACACCACCTACTAACACCACTATAACACCACCTACCACCATAATAACACTATGCACCTGATAATAGTAGAGTGTTTAACGTTTGGCTTCACTGTAACCCTTTACCTTATATCCTGACATACTTCACCGTAATATGTAAGTGAACGTGGAACTATACAGATGTCGTTGACTACAGAGAGATCTCTATCAGTGCTCGCAGGGCAGCTTAGGGCAGGGGTTGGCAACTGGCGGCCCGTGGGCCATAACTGGCCCGCCACATTATTCTGAAGTTTTATGATTATTATTATTTTTTATTTTTTTGAATACTGAATATCTATATCTGTTCGCTTAAATGTAAAGGGCCGGATACAGTGAACTTTTTTTTTTTCACAACCGTTTTTGGAGTTATTGGAAACTATGCAATATTAAATGAAACGGAACCCCCCTCTATAGGCCTATATACAACAACCATGGCGACCCGACATTACGTATTTTTGTGTGATACTGCACGTAGAGAAAGGCAGGAGCTGCTGACAAAAGTCCACAAAAGATTTAAGACGCCAAGCTCTGAGACTTTGGTAGTAGTAGAGTCTCTGATGAGGCTACTTCGCCTACAGCTCTTCTTATGGTGAGTAGGCTAGGAACGGAGGTTTGTGTGTGTGCGCAGTCAGTACCCGCTGTGGTGTGTGTGTGTGTTGTGTTGTGTTGTGTGAAGTGTTTTAAGAGTGGTTGGCTGCTTTTTTAGGTGCGCACTACTGCCCTCTCTCCAGCATAAGGCCTTTCTACACTGCCAAACCGGTTCGGTCGAGGCTTGGCACGCCCGGCGATTTCACCGTCTTATCTCAAGTTTGCTGTGTAAAACCGAGGGGGTCAAATCCCCCGTTCGTCACGGCGCGGGCATTCTTGGTTCACTGGAGAAGGCGGGGCTGCGCACGGAGTCTAGACCTCTTTAGAGTAATTTGCATGTTCCCGAATGTTATTATAACGTTATTTTTTTATGAATGAAGGCACCCGCATGCAAGAATGAGTTCACGTCTGAGTGTAGGCTACAAACGCGATTAACTAAGTGCAAAAACGCCAACATAATCTTTATTTTGCTGACCACTTGTTTTTTATCCGACAAAAGCCTCGTCAGGACAGTTCCTCTGCGTCTCTCTCGTAGATCGCACCATCTTTCAACGTCTTTGTTTAATATGACTGCATCACCTTCTCTCACATGATCAGCAGCTCGCAGATTTCACTTTCTCTCCAGTTAGAACTGCTCATGATGATATCGCTGCGTTGTCTCTGTGGAGACAGGGCAGCAACGCCTCTACCCAACGTGATCAGGCATGACATTTACGTGATTAGGGCATACACTTGTTTATATATACGTCTTTTAAGAGTCATCTAGTCGTTGGTAGGCATATGACAAGCCAGCTGACGGGCCTGCGTCGCAGTTCCAGATGCACTTTCATTAATCAAGTGTGTGTGTGTGTGTGTGTGTGTGTGTGCAGGCATCATGCAGCAGTTTGCCATTTCTCAAGCTACACTGTTTGGCTGGAACTCTGTGGACGGGGAGAGCCTGGGGGCGGAGTCTAACCAGGGCAGCAACGGCCATCTTAGTGAGGGCAACCAGGACAGCATCACCAGCAGAGGTGCACTAACATGGTCTGACCTTAAGGACCGGTCAGAACCCGAGTTATCCTTTAATGAGTTCTTATCTGTTATTAGGTTATTAACATCATGTTGTATCTGTCATGTTATTGACATCATGTTGTATCGGTCATATTATTAACATCATATTGTATCTGTCATGTTATTAACATCATGTTATATCTTTCATGTTGTTAACATCATTTTAATGTTATTAACATGTATATCCAGGGTGCGATTTGCCGGTGGGGATGGTGGGGATTATCCCCCCCTCTGGTTTACACGTCCTACCCTCTGCTGAATTATTTTTATCCTCGGTGGGGATAAAAATTATCCCCCCCACCCAAAGTATTTTCACCATTACATCGTAATAATTAACAACCAAAATACACAGGGTCCGTCTTCATTTTGAAACATTTTAAAATGTTTCTCAAAATTATCCCCCCCTCTGGTTTTTTCACAAATCGCACCCTGTGTATATCTGTCATATTATAACATCATGTTATATCTGTCAGGTTGTTAGCATGTTATATCTGTCATGCTTTAACATGTTCTATCTGTCGTGTTGTTAACATGTTCTATATGTAATGTTTTTAACATGTTCTGTCTGTCATGTTGTTAACATGTTATATCTGTAATGGTATTAACCCTCATGTTATTAACATCATGTTAAGTTTGTTAGGTATTAACAACATGTTCTATCTGTCATGTTATTAACATGTTCTGTCTGTCATGTTGTTAACATGTTATATCTGTAATGGTATTAACCCTCATGTTATTAACGTCATGTTATGTTTGTTAGGTATTAACATGTTGTATCTGCATGTTATTAACATGTTGCGTCAGACGCGGGGCTCCACCACTCCTCAGCCGAGGTCTGGCCTCACTCCTACGTCTCCCAGGGCCTCTACTGCCTCTCCTCCTCTGACGCCTGGGAGCCAATCAGCGGCCAGCCCTCGGGGATTGGCTCCCCCGCGGCCAGCTCCTTCATCATGGCCCCCAGTGAGTCAGCCCAACTTTATTAGTCCAACCTGAACCACAGCTACAGGCTGACACGGCACCCTGGGCCTAAACCAGCTCTTATTCCACTGATCGTGTTAATATTGTTAGAAAAATGTTGTTGTTTACTCAACAGGGGAAGGGATAGCTTGTTGATTGCTAGCTAAAAGTAGCAAGAAATAGCTTACATTAGCCAACGTCCGCTTACATTACCTTGGATGAGCTCATATCAGCCATTATAAGCCAGCATCAGCTAACATCAGCTAATGTCAGCTAGCTGCTGTGCTAGTGGCTGGGGGCAGGGTCTGACGGCTGGGGTGTCTGATTGGTCACAGGCTGCAGCAGTGGGGGGGGCGGTACACCAGGCGAGGGATTTGAGGGTTACCTCCACCAGAACCAGCTCCACCACCAGTACCAGCTCCACCAGTACCACAACCAGCAGCTACTGCAGTACCAGCAACAGGTCTGTAGTGCTCAGCATTCAGTACCAGCAACAGGTCTGTAGTGCTAACGAGTTCAGTACCAGCAACAGGTCTGTAGTGCTAACGAGTTCAGTACCAGCAACAGGTCTGTAGTGCTAACGAGTTCAGTACCAGCAACAGGTCTGTAGTGCTCAGCGTTCAGTACCAGCAACAGGTCTGTAGTGCTAACGAGTTCAGTACCAGCAACAGGTCTGTAGTGCTCAGCGTTCAGTACCAGCAACAGGTCTGTAGTGCTAACGAGTTCAGTACCAGCAACAGGTCTGTAGTGCTAACGAGTTCAGTACCAGCAACAGGTCTGTAGTGCTAACGAGTTCAGTACCAGCAACAGGTCTGTAGTGCTCAGCGTTCAGTACCAGCAACAGGTCTGTAGTGCTAACGAGTTCAGTACCAGCAGGTGACACAAGTACATTACCAGTACACAGAACCAGGTCTGAAGAACCATCTCCTCCCCTCTCTCCCCCCTCCTCCCCTCTCTCACCCCTCCTCCCCTCTCTCCCCCGCCCTCCCCCAGTCCATGGACCCCCGGCTCCACAGTGCCTCCCACTCTCTGCAGGCCACGCCCAACAGCACCATCCACAGCCTGGGCGTGCCCACCCACCCCCGCCTGGCTGACCTGTGGGGCGGAGTCCAGCTGGGCGGAGTTCAGCTGGACACCCACCAGGTAACACACCTGGCCAGGTCACTTCCTCTCCTGGAGACATTCTGGACTTAACCTACAATTACAGTCTGTTATTGATGTGAAGAGATGTGAGGTATTTGCCGTACCTGACTACAGGTGTACGATGTATTCACCTGGACCTGTCTACAGGTAGACTAGGGCGGTACTCACTGGTCTACAGGTAGACTAGTGTATTGTTCACCGGTCTACAGGTAGCCTAGGGGTGTATTCACCGGTCTACAGGTAGCCTAGTGTATTGTTCAGCCGTCCACAGGTATACAGGTGTGTGATATATTGTCCTGTACCTGCCTACAGGTGTATGATGTATTGACCTGCACCTGTCTACAGGTGTGTGATATATTGTCCTGTACCTGCCTACAGGTGTATGATGTATTGACCTGTACCTCTCTACAGGTGTATGATGTATTGACCTGTACCTGTCTACAGGTGTATGATGTATTGACCTGTACCTGTCTACAGGTGTGTGATGTATTGACCTGTACCTGTCTACAGGTGTGTGATGTATTGACCTGTACCTGTCTACAGGTGTATGATGTATTGACGGGTACCTGTCTACAGGTGTGTGATGTATTGACGGGTACCTGTCCACAGGTGTATGATGTCTTGACCTGTACCTGTCCACAGGTGTATGATGTCTTGACCTGTACCTGTCTACAGGTGTGTGATGTATTGACCTGTACCTGTCTACAGGTGGAGATCGTTGGACACCTGAGTGGGCAGACCCCTGATGGCATACTCGGGGGCGTGGTCGGGGGGGAGACCCTGGGGGAGGAGCCAGAGTCAGAAGGCTTCTCAGAGCAGCTGGATGAAGAAGAGGAGGATGACGTGGTGACAAAGGTGAATCACCAAACGAGCCTCTAGTCCCGGGGTTCGTGAGCTAGGGGGCGGGACCCTAAGCGCAACCCCTGCAGCCCAGGGGGAGGGTCGACCGATCATGACCTGACTTCCTGTTTCCTGCCAGGTGGAGGAAGTGACGTTGACCCTGGAGCCGCTGGGGGTGCCCAGCAGTCCCGGGACGCCCTCCTCCTCCCCCGGCGGGCGGGGGCAGCCCAACGGGACGGCCTACGCCCTCCGGCCGCTGGACCCTACGGAGGAGAGTGCCGCGGCCGTTGTCGTGACGACCGATTGAGGGCGTCGGCCCCGTCGGAAGGAGACTGAAGACTTTGTAATATTCGAGTAATCAACACATCAAGCGTACCCCCCCCCCCCCCCCCCCCCGGGGCCCTCTGGGCAAAGGGCTTCAGGGGGTCGGGGGGGTTCTGTGAAGAAGACGATGCTGTGTTGCTGGGACGTGATGAGGATGAAGACGAGGAGAGACTCACCTCCGTGTTGTTCAATGGACCAATCAGCTGCTGGGATCCTCTAGGCCCAGCAGCTGGAAGAGGAACTCCTGGGGTTATGGAGGGAGAGACGGACAGACGGACGGGTGGATGGAAGGGTGACTGATGGGGGGGCGAGGGACAGTTGGATGATAGATGGATGGAAGGGGGGGCAGATGGAAGGGGGGCAGGGTGAATGTTAGAGCAGGATCATCGCTGAACAGTTCACCAACCACCAGAGGATGGGGGCCCCCCTGGCCCCCAGAGAACCAGAACATGCTGGGTCTTAGGGAGGGAGCGGACCCGGAGCACCTTCACCTCCGTGTCTCCTCGTCCCCCGGCAGGGCGACCGGGGGTCAACGCGCCTTACCCTCCCTGCCCTGGAAACCACCCACGTCTAAAGACACGCCCACACCTGTTCTGACGTGGTGGACTCCGCCCACCTGGCGCCCAGAGGGGGGGGGGGGGGGGGGGTTAAAGGTCGGAGATGCAGGGAGAGACCAAACTACTGCATGACCTCCTTACCGTATAACCACTCAAACAGTAATGTACTCAACTCTTTTTAATAAAACACATTGGCCTTAACCCTGTTTTATACATGAGTATATAATGAACATAACCCCACACTCTAACCCTCAATGAGCTGATAACCCCACTCTCTAACCCTGATAACCCCACTCTCTAACCCTCTGATAACCCCACTCTCTAACCCTGATAACCCCACTCTCTAACCCTGATAACCCCACTCTCTAACCCTCTGATAACCCCACTCTCTAACCCTCTGATAACCCCACTCTCTAACCCTGATAACCCCACTCTCTAACCCTGATAACCAGACTCTCTAACCCTGATAACCCCACTCTCTAACCCTCTGATAACCCCACTCTCTAACCCTCTGATAACCCCACTCTCTAACCCTGATAACCCCACTCTCTAACCCTGATAACCCCACTCTCTAACCCTGATAACCCCACTCTCTAACCCTGATAACCCCACTCTCTAACCCTCTGATAACCCCACTCTCTAACCCTGATAACCAGACTCTCTAACCCTGATAACCCCACTCTCTAACCCTCTGATAACCCCACTCTCTAACCCTCTGATAACCCCACTCTCTAACCCTGATAACCCCACTCTCTAACCCTGATAACCCCACTCTCTAACCCTCTGATAACCCCACTCTCTAACCCTGATAACCCCACTCTCTAACCCTGATAACCCCACTCTCTAACCCTCTGATAACCCCACTCTCTAACCCTGATAACCCCACTCTCTAACCCTGATAACCCCACTCTCTAACCCTCTGATAACCCCACTCTCTAACCCTGATAACCCCACTCTCTAACCCTGATAACCCCACTCTCTAACCCTGATAACCCCACTCTCTAACCCTGATAACCCCACTCTCTAACCCTGATAACCCCACTCTCTAACCCTCTGATAACCCCGCTCTCTAACCCTCTGATAACCCCACCCTCTAACCCTCTGATAACCCCACTCTCTAACCCTGATAACCCCACTCTCTAACCCTCTGATAACCCCACTCTCTAACCCTGATAACCCCACTCTCTAACCCTGATAACCCCACTCTCTAACCCTGATAACCCCACTCTCTAACCCTGATAACCCCACTCTCTAACCCTCTGATAACCCCACTCTCTAACCCTCTGATAACCCCACTCTCTAACCCTGATAACCCCACTCTCTAACCCTGATAACCCCACTCTCTAACCCTGATAACCCCACTCTCTAACCCTGATAACCCCACTCTCTAACCCTCTGATAACCCCACTCTCTAACCCTGATAACCCCACTCTCTAACCCTCTGATCATCAGACTCTCTAACCCTGATAACCCCACTCTCTAACCCTCTGATCACCAGACTCTCTAACCCTGTTTTATGTCTGGCGAATAGCACCCAGATCATGGATGCTGATGGTTTTCTGAACCTGTGACTATAAAGGGAGCAACGGACCATATGGAATGAGAAGTATTGTGTATTGTGCCTTTTCAGGTCAAATGATCAAACTTTATTAGAACTGCTCTTCAAACAAATTCAGAGCGAGGGATTTGCTTGTACTTAAAGATAGATAGATAAATGGACATTCAGAACACAGGCAGAAGCCACACTGAGATCAGAAGGTTAAGAGTTAAAATGATTCTGAAATCACAGAGAACACCTTTCAGACAGACAGCCAGGCAGGCAGCCAGAGAGACAGAAAGACAGCCAGGCAGACGGGCAGAGGGACAGGCAGACAGCCAGGCAGACGGGCAGAGGGACAGGCCAGACAGCCAGGCAGACGGGCAGAGAGACAGGCAGACGGGCAGAGAGACAGACCGACAGGAGGATAGATAAAGGAGATGGTTGCTGATTAACAGGAATTTGATGATTATCACTCCAGAGCTATTCATTCAGGACCGGCCTTCATCAGATAACACACACACAGTCACAGCACACACACACACACACACACACACACACAGGAGGAGGAGGGGAGAACGGGGGGGGGGGGGGGGGAGGAGGAGGAGGGGAGAAAAGGGGGGGTAGAGGAGGAGGAGAAGGGGTAGGAGGGGAGAACAGGGAGGGGGCGGAGGAGGAGGAGGAGGAGGAGGGGATAACAGGGAGGGGGAGGAGGAGGAGGGGAGAACAGGGAGGGGGAGGAGGAGGAGGAGGGGAGAACAGGGAGGAGGAGGAGGAGGAGGGGAGAACATGGTGGGGGAGGAGGAGGAGGAGGCGAGAACAGGGAGGAGGAGGAGGAGGAGGGGAGAACAGGGAGGGGGAGGAGGAGGAGGAGGGGAGAACAGGGAGGAGGAGGAGGAGGAGGAGGAGGGGAGAACATGGTGGGGGAGGAGGAGGAGGAGGCGAGAACAGGGAGGAGGAGGAGGAGGAGGAGGGGAGAACAGGGAGGGGGAGGAGGAGGAGGAGGGGATAACAGGGAGGGGGAGGAGGAGGAGGGGAGAACAGGGTGGGGGAGGAGGAGGAGGAGGAGGGGAGAACAGGGAGGGGGAGGAGGAGGAGGAGGGGAGAACAGGGAGGGGGAGGAGGAGGATTGGTTTGGGATCTGGTGGAGCTCCATCGGTTTATTGAACTCCGCTGCCTCCCACAGGGGGGAGGGAGGGAGAGAGGGAGAGGGAGGGAGGGGGAGAGGGAGAGGGAGGGAGGGGGAGAGAGATGGAAGGAGGGGGAGAGAGAGGGAGGGAGGGAGGGGGAGAGAGATGGAAGGAGGGGGAGAGAGAGGGAGGGAGGGGGAGAGGGAGGGAGGGGGAGAGAGATGAAAGGAGGGGGAGAGAGAGGGAGGGAGGGAGGGGGAGAGAGATGGAGGGAGGGAGGGGGGGAGAGAGGGAGGGAGGGAGGGGGAGAGAGATGGAGGGAGGGAGGGGGGGAGAGATTGAGGGAGGGAGGGGGGAGAGATTGAGGGAGGGAGGGGGAGAGAGATGGAGGGAGGGAGGGGGGGAGAGATGGATGGAGAGAGGGGGGGAGAGATGGAGGGAGGGAGGGGGAGAGGGAGAGAGATGGAGGGAGGGAGGGGGAGAGGGAGGGAGGGAGAGAGGTGCAGAAAGAGAGAGAGGGAGGGAGGGGGAGAGAGGGAGAGAGGGGGGGAGAGAGGGAGGGAGGGAGGGGGAGAGAGATGGAGAGAGGGAGGGAGGGAGAGAGGTGCAGAAAGAGAGAGAGGGAGGGAGGGGGAGAGAGGGAGGGAGGGAGGGGGAGAGAGATGAGAGAGGGAGGGAGGGAGACAGGTTGAGGAGATCTCTTTATTTGCCTCGGTCGGTGCTCTATATAAAGACCACTTTCTGTTTTTCAGTGAAGTGAATTCAATAATCTTTTGATGGCAGTTTCAGAAGTCTTCTATACCCCTGTTAAATATTATATATAATATATATATATATATATATTTATAAGAGAAAGGATCTCTCTCTCTCTCTCTCTCTTCACTTTACCTCTTCTGTTGTCATGGTGTCGGCAAGGGGAAGAGGAGAGGGCTCCTGTATTGGAGACAGACAGACAGACAGACAGACAGACAGGCAGGCAGTTAGGCAGGCAGTTAGGCAGGCAGACAGACAGACAGACGGACAGACAGACAGACAGACAGACAGACAGACAGACAGACAGACAGACAGACAGACAGACAGACAGACAGACAGACAGACAGACAGACAGACAGACAGACAGACGGGAAAGCGGTCACATGATATCAGATTGTTGCTTCTGCCGTTTATCTCCTCTGGGGAGGAGGGGCTAGAGAGGGGAGGGGGAGGGTGGAGAGGTGGGGAAAGGGGAGGAGCAGAGGGGGAGGAGAGGAGCAGAGGGGGAGGAGAGAAGTGATAGGAGAGGAGCAGAGGGGGAGGAGAGGAGCAGAGGGGGAGGAGATGAGGGGGGAGAGTGTATGTGTCATCTCTGAAGCGAGGGTGTGTTTGGATAAATTTTACATCACAGACCGGAGTGAAAGCAAAACAATAGAATAATTTAAGATATCAGAATGCTAACCAGAGAGCTAAGCACTAACCACAGTACTGAGCGCTAACCAGAGAGCTAAGCACTAACCAGAGAGCTAAACACTAACCAGAGAGCTAAGCGCTAACCACAGTACTGAGCGCTAACCAGAGAGCTAAGTGCTAACCACAGTTAAGTAAATCGCTAACCAGGTTATTAATCGTAACAAGAGTGCTAAGCGCTATCCACAAACCAGAGTGCTAAATGCTAACCAGAGTGCTTAATGCTAACCAGAGTGCTTAATGCTAACCAGAGTGCTAAGGACTAACCAGAGTGCTAAGGACTAACCAGAGTGCTAGGGGCTAACCAGAGTGCTTAATGCTAACCATTTTACATTTACATTTAGGGCATTTAGCAGACGCTTTTATCCAAAGCGACTTACAATAAGTGCATTTGTTACATTAAGTACATTTGTCATAAGAAGTGAAACAATATATCGCTGTCGGTACAGTAAAGATGTTCATAGAACCAAGTGCAAGTAGTACAATCACTAGGCTAAACCATTCCCCGTGTAAAGCAATGATAGCAGCTACTGTAGATGCTACACAATTAAATACCTTGAATAAGTGCAATGTACAAGTGCCAGGACGTACAACATTCAATGGTGGCTGTGCATTGGTTTCTATCTAACCAGTGTGCTTAATGCTAACCAGAGTGCTTAATGCTAACCAGAGTGCTAAGGACTAACCAGAGTGCTAGGGGCTAACCAGAGTGCTTAATGCTAACCAGAGGGCTAAGGGCTAACCAAAGTGCTTAATGCTAACCAGAGTGCTAGGGGCTAACCAGAGTGCTAGGGGCTAACCAGAGTGCTTAATGCTAACCAGAGGGCTAAGGGCTAACCAGAGTGCTTAATGCTAACCAGAGTGCTCTGAAAGGTTTATGACGAATATTCCAGCATAAGTTTCGCCATTGTATTTGATTGTAACCTTTAATCTGTAATCTTTTTTAATGTGTGAACAGGGAAAGGGTTGGACCTGATAATGGATTACAACAGAGAGTTGACGATGTGCTCATTGAGCAGACAGTCTTATCAGAGAGACTGAGCGTGACTCCAGACACAGGTCCTCAAGGAGCAGGTGGAGGTCAGGGTGAACCGGTGCCTCCACAGCCTATCCACGGCCCTGTCCTCCTCCTACACCACTGGTTCTCAAACTTTTCCCCTGGCGACCCCCCAAAATTCCCTGGTGACGTCTGGTGACCCCCTTTTTTATTTTTTTCACTAATGTGAAGGATGGGCCTGCTTTTCCTCCACGCTGCTCGGCCGACATCTGTACTTGTTTATCTAGAATGCCAGGGACGAGAAGGTCTCTTCGCACATGTCGACCCAAAGGGGGTAAGAACGTCCACAGCGGTCGCAGACAATGCGGGGTACTCCTGAACAACTGAAAGCCAACATTCATCCCCCCGTAATGTGGCTAATAGCCCACTAGTTTTGTTCCGTATTATTATCAGGACCCCAGGAGCAGTGCATACTTCCTCAATCCACCAGTGCTCAGGGGCCAAGCCTGGTATTGCAGCTGTTTTAGCGGCTGTGGACGGGTCCCTCATTCATGGAGTCCCAGAAGTCTCCGTTCACTCCAATACAAGTGGGGAACAGGAATGTGTCCCCGCAAAAAAGGTCTGGATATCAATCAAAGGCTCATAATTATCTTTATACCATGTAATAATAATAATGTATTGAATTTATATAGCACTTTTCTAGACACTCAAAGAGGCTTTACAGTGAAGGGGGGACCTCACAAACCACCACCAGTGAGTAGCACCCACTGGGGTGATGCACGGCAGCCCATCTGCGCCAGAACGCTCACCACACACCAGCTTGAGGTGGAGAGTGAGGGAATTAATGAGTCTGCCAATTATACAGGAGGGTGATTAGGGGGCCAGATTAAATGAGTCTGTTTGGGCCAGGACACCGGGGAAACCCCTTCTCTTTGAGATAAGTACCCTGGGGTATTTTACGACCTCAGTGAGTCAGGACCTCGGTTTTACGTCTCCTCCGAAGGACGGAGGGAGGTGTACTAATGAATGTACTATGTACTAATAAAATGTAAGTATTCTCTTTTCAAAACGCCCCCTCAAGCGTTTTATTAGCCGTTTTATGTTATTATTTTTTGCAGGAGAAGGAGGGGTGGGCAGCTGAAAGGAGTCATAGTGAAACAAATGTTTCAGCATCCGAGAGGGCTCAGTGCACGGCGACGTTAACTTCTCATGTCCGAGGTTTTTCCTTTTACTTAACATGAATGAATTTTTTAATCCGCTGTCCTTTAACTAATAGGGCCATGGTTATTATCAAGCGGGAATTGTTTTGAGATTGCGTAGTGGGAGCGACGCGCTACATTGTTTCTGTTGGATCTGTAGGGTCTGCGAAAGCCTGTCTGTGAGGAATAAAGGAGGGGAAAGTTAAAATCACCTCGCCCCCGGACATTTTTAACGACCCCCACTTTGAGAACTACTGTCCTACAGCAGGGCGCGTCTACAGGGAGCCTCATACCAGACCGGTAGAGTCTGACACTCACACCTGGGCCTGGCCTTGGGATCCAAGGGGCTGGGAGGTGAAGATGTTCCAGAGAGTCCTCCTCAGCGACCGGACCAGACCGTTATCTAGAGGGAGAGACCGTTATCTAGAGGGAGAGACCTTTATCTATAGGGAGACCTTTATCTAGAAGGAGAGACCTTTATCTAGAGGGAGAGACCGTTATCTAGAGGGAGAGACCGTTATCTAGAGGGTGAGACCTTTATCTAGAGGGAGAGACCGTTATCTAGAGGGAGAGACCTTTATCTAGAGGGAGAGACCTTTATCTAGAGGAAGAAAGAGACCGTTATCTAGAGGGAGAGACCGTTATCTAGAGGGAGAGACCGTTATCTAGAGGGAGAGACCTTTATCTAGAGGGAGAGAGAGACCTTTATCTAGAGGGAGAGAGAGACCGTTATCTAGAGGGAGAGACCGTTATCTAGAGGGAGAGACCTTTATCTAGAGGGAGAGAGAGACCGTTATCTAGAGGGAGAGACCTTTATCTAGAGGGAGAGAGAGACCGTTATCTAGAGGGAGAGAGAGACCGTTATCTAGAGGGAGAGACCTTTATCTAGAGGGAGAGAGAGACTGTTATCTAGAGGGAGAGAGAGACCTTTATCTAGAGGGAGAGACCGTTATCTAGAGGGAGAGAGAGACCGTTATCTAGAGGGAGAGACCTTTATCTAGAGGGAGAAAGAGACCGTTATCTAGAGGGAGAGACCGTTATCTAGAGGGAGAGACCTTTATCTAGAGGGAGAGACCTTTATCTAGAGGGAGAGAGAGACCGTTATCTAGAGGGAGAGACCGTTATCTAGAGGGAGAGAAAGACCTTTATCTAGAGGGAGAGAGAGACTGTTATCTAGAGGGAGAAAGAGACCGTTATCTAGAGGGAGAAAGAGACCGTTATCTAGAGGGAGAAAGAGACCGCTATCTAGAGGGAGAGAGAGACCGTTATCTAGAGGGAGAGAGAGACCTTTACCTAGAGGGAGAGAGACCTTTATCTAGAGGGAGAGACCGTTATCTAGAGGGAGAGAGAGACCTTTATCTAGAGGGAGAGAGAGACCTTTATCTAGAGCGAGGGAGAGACCTTTATCTAGAGCGAGGGAGAGACCGTTATCTAGAGCGAGAGAGATATAGCTATCTCTCTATCTATCTCTTTGATAAACTAGAGAGATTAAGAGAGAGAGAGAGAGAGAGAGAGAGAGAGAGAGAGAGAGAGAGAGAGAGAGAGAGAGAGAGAAAGAAAGAAAGAAAGAAAGAAAGAAAGAAAGAAAGAAAGAAAGAAAGAAAGAAAGAAAGAAAGAAAGAAAGAGAGAGAGAGAGAGTTAGTGAAATATTGGATGAGTCATTGGCGGTGGGTGAGCGAGGTTAGATAAGGGCGAGAGAGAGAGAGAGAGAGTGAGTCACCAGAGAAGATGAGGATGATGACGATGAAGCTCAGGCCTAAGATGACAGCATGACAGGAAACTGGAGAATACCGTCTCTATCTCTGGGACTCTTCAACGCCTGTGGTGGACTGATGTCATGATGATGTCACGCTGATGTCATACTTATGTGAAACTATATTTAAATATTAAAGTGTGAATTTTAGTGACGAATTAGAGAATTTCAGGTGGGACACACGCTGCCTTACCCGGGTGTGAGATGGAGGGACAGACAGGCTGTCTCACCTATCAGAGGAGCGCAGAAGCAGTAGCCCACGCCAACAGCACACCCTACTGTCAGGATGTCAGTATAACAGTAGCGATTCTACTGGGGGCAGAGAGACTTAGACACACCATGTATATGAGAGAGAGAGACAGAGAGAGACGGAGAGGGAGAGGGAGAGGGAGAGGGAGAGAGAGAGGGAGAGAGAGAGAGACACAGACAGACAGACAGACAGACAGACAGACAGACAGACAGACAGACAGACAGACAGACAGACAGACCAGTTTCAACAGGGCTGGCTGCCCCTGGAGGTTGGGTCAGTCCTTCTCCAGCTCAGGGTGCTCCATAATGTCACCAGCATACTTTAAAAATCCCTCAGGATGACCCGGGATACCCAGGCTTACCACACCAGAGCTAGCACTGCAGACCAGGCCGGCCTTAACCTGCCATTGGGCCCTGGGGCCGAGCGGCTTCATAGGCCCCCTGAGAGGGGGTCTTACAATGACAATGGGTAAGTGCCATGTGTCTAGTGCAAAACGTATGAGTGACCCTCTCTGAGCCACAGAACATCACAATATTTATAAAATGTAGATTATAGATGACCAAATAATTGAAGGATAGACAAGGTGACCATATTCCATGACATTTTGATTTAACTCCATATTACCAAAAGAAAACATGATCTGCAGAAACACAAACACGCCTAATAACAGCATATCAACAAGTAAGAGGTTCCCCTTTGGCCTCGGCGGGCCTTGGGAATCCATCACACACACACACACACACACACACACACACACACACAGGTCCTATCATGAGCCAGTATAAAATATATAGATATATTATAAATATATATTTTATATATATTTATTTTATATTATATATATATATATATTTTATATCGGCTCATGATAGGCCCCACGATCGGCGTAGGCCCAAAATAATGCGATTTTTTGTTTGGGGCCTACAAAGATCAGAGGCCTATCATGAGCTGCAGTATTTAATATATATATATATATATATATATATATTAAATATATTAATTTAATATATATATATTATTATATTAATTGGCCCAATTTATACTGCATTGTATTGCATACAATGCAGTATTTAATATATATATATATATATATATATATATATATATATATATATATATATATATTAAATACTGCATTGTATGCAATACAATGCAGTATAAATTGGGCCAATTAGAAGCCACAGAAAATCATATCAAGTATCAAATTCGACAAATTACAAAGCAATGTGATTTTTATTTGTATTTTCTTGCCTCGTGATAGGCCTATGATCTTTGTAGGCGCCAAGAAATCACATCGTTTTGGGCCTACGCCGATCGGGGGGCCTATCATGAGCCAGTATATATTAAACAAAAAGAAATGAATACTGCAGCTCACGATAGGCCCCTGATCGTCGTAGGCCCTTGGGCTTCAGCCCAGGTAAGCCCGTGCATTAAGGCGGCCTTGCTGCAGACTTGTTCTTACCCAAGTTCAATACAAATATGGATGAATGTACTCTCAAATACAGTAGAGTGGTGAACTGGAACAAGTTACCTATGGTGATGAAGAGTATAGGTAACCTGTTATCTTTGTTTCAGAAAAAAGGTAAAATCCTGGCTCATGGAGAATTTAGAATCCTAGTGGCACTAACCTGCTCTTCCCCATGTGTGTTGTGTCGGTGTTTATTTATCTCTGTCTGCTCAATATGCTTTTAATATACAAAGTGAGGGTAGGGCATTTTCTTTCCCACAATGTTTTTATTGATGATTTTATGTGGATGTATGTCCTGTCTATCAACATCAGGGACCATGATAGTGCTTGTATTTGTCATGTTGTTTTCTATCCCTTGGAGATGTCTGTATTCCAAATAAATCAAATCAAATCAAGTGACATGGAACAGACTCATAAACATTCTGGAATTGTACATCTCTCACATTGGAAGACATTTAACCCAGGGTCATCGAGCAGCTTCTTAGAACCGCTTCTGAACTCAAGGAAATTCCACTTGTTCAAAGTGATTCCACTGCGGGCATTGGGGAACCTTTAGGGAGTAGGGAACACTTTAGGTAGGAGGGAACACTTTAGGGAGTAGGGAGTAAGGAACTGTTTGGAGAGTTAGGGACAACGTAGGCAGTAGGAAACATTTTAGGGAGTTAGGAACAATGTAGGAAGTAGGGAACCCTTTAGGGAGTTAGGGACAATGTAGGAAGTATGGAACCCTTTAGGGAGTTAGGGACAATGTAGGTAGTAGGGAACCCTTTAGGGAGTTAGGGACAATGTAGGAAGCAGGGAACCCTTTAGGGAGTTAGAGACAATGTAGGAAGTAGGGAACATTGCACGGAGTAGCAAACACTTTAGTGAGTAGGGGACACTTCGGTGAGTAGGAAACAGTGTAGGGACCAGTGTTGGGCAAGTTACTTTAAATTAGTAACTTAGTTACAGTTACTAGTTACTTCTTTCAAAAGTAACTCAGTTACTTTAAGTTACTCGTTACTTTCAAGGTAACTAGTTACTAGGGAAAGTAACTTTTTTTTTTCTAAATTATCTTATTGTGTTAATGTGGCAAAGGACCTTCCTAACTGGATAGCTAGGGAGGCTGCCAGTCCTCTGGCTTGCTTACACATAAGTCCTATCCTACCACAAGCGCAATGCGCCACCTAGTGACCTGAACGTGCCATAGCAGTGTAGTAGTGTGAGTGCAAATAAATTAAATATTTCCATTGTTTCCAACTGTTTCCAACCCTCTACAAATACACACACATTATTTTGGGGTTGATGTGGCATAGTGTTCGACAAAACAACTGTAAAATTTGATCATTGTACCCAGTACCACTACGATGAAGCAGTGGATCAACAAAACAAAACATACAGTATGTTTTGAAACTTTTGATAGGCATATTTATCTTAGCCATTGAAACAGGTACAAAGTAGTTTTGGCAGTGCAAAAATTAAACTGTGCCTCAGACCATTTAGCAACTGTAGGAATCAATAGTGCAAAACTGATACAATAGATGTTTACAATGTAAACACAGTGAGGTTTATCCGTTCTTTGTAAGTTAACCTTAACTCAAAACAGCTAAACTCCACCAACTGGAGACCTCATCATCAATAATGATGGGCAAACTTAAAAGTATTTTCAGCCTCACAAAGAGAAACTAAATAAATAAAAAGTACTTTCAGCCTCACAAACATAGTTAATGTTTAACAAAAATAATATTTCCTCCACTCTGGCCGTTTAGATAAATAAAACAACTGATGAAATCAATAATGGTGGATACAGTGCTTTAGTAGTCTATGTTAGTATGTCTATGTCTATATCAGTCTTTGTCCATACATCTCCATCATTTGTTTAGCTGTGTCTGGGTTATAGACTGCAACAGGCTTTGTAAAATCAAGCTTTCGTTGTTTGACTGGAGTGGCTTCTCCTTTAGCGTCGGCGGAGCTGACGTTAGCAGCAGCATCACCTGTGTTACCTTCAGGGTCTTTTTCAACTAGCTTGGTAGATGCGTGTTGTTTCTGAAGATGTTTCATCAGATTAGAATTGCTAGTTTTTGATTTGAGTTTTCGAACCTCCACAAAGATGACAGGTCACCAAAATATTCCTTATGTCTTTTACCGTCAGAAAGGAAAAATAATGTGCATATTTCCATGAGAGAAATACAACGCCTGGACCGTCGTCGACTGCCGCCATTGTTTTAATTCATTTACTTGTGCGTCGCTGCGTCACGTGACTCACGTCGGCTTCACATCCACCACGGAAACTGTACTACTGGGTTATGCACGTGAAGTAACGAGTAACGAGCCTGTTTAACTCGCAGTAACGATAAACGCGTTACTGATTTTGACAAAGTAATTAGCTACAGTGCTCGTTACCGCAAAAGTAACGTATTTACTGTAACGAGTTACTTAATAACGCGTTAGTCCCAACACTGGTAGGGACTAGGAAACAGTGTAGGGAGTAGGGAACATCAGTGTGTGGATGAGCAAGGAATGACAAAATATAGGGAAATCAATAGATCTGCTTTCGCCGTGTAGCATTATTTGTTTATTGAAGTTAAATTGATTTAACATGACTTATGATTTTGCTTAAAAAAATGTATGAAGAAATGCGACACACACCCATCTAGTAGTCATACTCGATAATAGTTCATTCAATTTTGGATAAAACTACCAAAAGGAATATTGTCAAGTCCAATCGTTCGAGAAAAATCACATCTTATACAAAAGTTATAAATATGAATACAAACGTAATCATTAAAATAGATATCTTTAACTGTAGAGGAAGATAAATGTAATGATGTTTATAACTTTAGAGGAATGGATGTAAAATATAATGTTTATAACTGTGGAAGAAGATAAATCTGTTGTATTGATAATTTTTAATTCCCATTAAAGCGCAACTGTTTCAGATTGAATTCCAATACCATGGGATTTAAAAAAGTACGTTTTGGGCTGAGAGTTTTAGGACGGAGGGGGGCGTGCTATCGCCGTGGTTACGACCCAGGCCAACTTTGTGTCTCTTTCTTAGCAGCGCCGTCGTATATGAGTGTTATAATGAGTGATGTTGCATAAGAAACCCGCCGCACGCGGTAGCCTTATACTACAGGGGTCCGGGAAGCCTCACCCTCACTCGGACATTAAATAAACCTCTGCCCGGACGATGCTTCAGCACCAACACACACCGTAAGACTGCAGTGTCTGAAGAACACAACCGTACTGTCAACCAAAACATTGGATTTTACCACTTTTATCTCTTAATTGGGGACATATTTCTGTAACAGGGAGAACATGGCATAGAATACTATGTTTACGATCATATAAGTCAAATGACAAACTTCTTTTGGGTTCACTGGCTCTTAAACTAAAACTCAACACTTTTGTATTTAATCACAACACAAACTAATCATAGGGATCCTGTCTGTGCTACTGTTGACAAGCGTGTGTTTGTGTGCGTGTGTGTGTTTGTGTGTGTGTGTGTTGCTACAACCGACATAGAGACACTGAGGAAGCAGTATTATTAAAAAGAAAAAGAGGGTAGAGATCCTGGGTGAAGGAGGACCAGAAGGTGTGGAGGTGTGTCAGTGTGTCTAAGGACCCTCCTCCACCTGGGGACACTCTGTAGAAGGACAGAGAGCCAGCAGGCCGGTCCAGATACACTCCTACTCTGGTGGAGCCAGCGGGGGGGAGCTGTATGACTGTTACCATACCTTTGTACCAGGCAGTGTATCGATTACCACAACAAAGACTCCAAGAATTGTTGTTCCATCCAAGCTCGCTGTCATAACCCTCTCCTCTCCTTGTGATTCCTCTGTATGTCACTCCTATATCAACAACTCCTCCCCACTCTGCCTCCCAGTAACAGTGGCCAGTCAGAGCCTCTCTACCCAACACCTGGGGCCAGGAGTCAAATCTCTCTGGGTGATCCGGATATGACTGGTAGTATCCAGTCCACGTAACCTTTCTGTTGTCCTTAGAAAGAGAGAGGTCTCTGTGGGCTGTGTTTGGGTCCAGAGTGAGTTCACAGGCATCTGACGGGAGAATATGACATGATTAGCTTCTAAACCCAATAGAAATTTACTTATGAAATAATGAATCGTTTCCAATTATTTTTTAATAACAATTGATCCACAAATAAAATGTTTGGTTGATAAGGGTTGTCTTAATAATAATAATCAATATTATAATTATAATTAAAGCTTTAAGCAGCATTTATGGTGGGCGGAGCCTATCCCAGAGTGCTTCCATCCGGTTGACCACGTTGAACAGCCTCATCCTGGGTCTGGTGATACACAGGCTGATGGCCGCACGTCAAAGGGGGGAGGAGTTGGGCTACTGCAACGTTGTTAACGCTGTAGCGCCCCCTTTGGGCCGACTGGATTAACTTTAGCCTGCTAAACCTTGAACTATCTTTCTTAAGTAGCCCAAGTTGGGGGATGATTGCCCAAGGCTAACCCTGGCATCAGGCTCCTAGGTGTGGCTGGGCTTATTCGGGTGTCTGGCGGCCATGTTGTTACGGGTTATCGTAATCTTAGTGAAATGATCATTGTGGTCACTACTTGGTTGGACTGAATAAAGCTAGGACACAGCAGAAGTGGAAGATTTTCTTTCCACCTGAAATAATGTTTGAGGATACATCAACAGACAGACTGTTTCTCAGAGTTTGTTGTAGGATCACGAGATGGTTGAGGAGTCATCAACGGATAAACTGTTTATCAACAGGCTGATGCAGATACAACATCAAACATCTTCATACCCAGTAGGATTTCAATGAACGGACGTCACCCTCTGCTGTGTAGATGGACTTTCCATCACAATAGGCAGGCCTCGACATTAACGGTTGCCCGCTTGCCCGGGGCAGGTGAACTCTGTGATCGGGCAATTTAAATGTGACATGTAGTTGCCCGTTCGGGCAAGTGATTTTTCTTTTTAGAAACTACACTAAATGTGCCTACAAAATAAAAATCCTATATCCTGGAAGCGGAACTTATACAGTGCTGGGCGTCAGTTTTCGGTAAAACAAGAGAATAAGAATCATAACAATAATTTGTGTTCAGTCACTTCCATATAGCCAACCGCCACATACGGAATAGAACAAAAAGAAGAGTCACTTTCATTATGTTCCTTCAGCCTCCGAAAAAACTGTCCGAGTGCCAGGTAAATGTTACAGAATTTAATAAATAAAGACACCTGAAAATGAGACGCCGCCAGGATATGAAACAAAAAGGCAAAGGAAGTTTCCGTGGGTCCGTCTTGACAGCGGATAAAAGTTAACTGATTGTGGTTTTGACTACCCTGCAATCGGATTCATCAACACAATTTCACTACATAACGGGTGTAGTAAGTTGAGGACAGTTTAGGACACCGTATCGACAAAAATCACAATGACATGTTGCTATCGATATCCGTGCGAGAAAAGCACTTAAATCTACGTTCCGGCTGCTATCTGTTTTAGGGACTAGAGAGAGAAATTACATGCCACCGACTTCACTTGGACAAAAGAAAATCACCACAAATCAATAAAAATACATTTTGTCATTCTGATTGCTGTAGTAGTTGCCAATGGTGGGCTGTTACTTACTACATTTGATTATTTTGCCGACAATTTTGCATTAAAACGAATCGAGATGCAATTAATAGTTTGAAATATTCACCAAAAATCAATAAAAATAAATGTTGTCATTCTGGCCCTATATGAATATATTAGCTGGTTTGACAGCTTTGCAGCCATAATTGCTATGTTTTGTATTTGAATAAATTATTATAATTCAACAAATACTTGTTGGTTTTATACATTTTTATAATATGCCTACATTTTCCATTTTGGGCAAGTATGTTATGCTATTGGGCAAGTAAAACATAACAGCCACTTGCCGTTTGGGCAAGTGGCTTGAAAAGATTAATGTGAAGGCTTGACAATAGGTTTGTTGTGATGAATCAAACAAACACTCACACTTCCCTAGAGCTGCTTTCAGGTCTCGTGGGTTCTCCGTCCTCACGTTCAGCGTCTCCTCCGGCTGGTCCTGGCCTCTGATCACGGTCCGTACGTCTGCCTGAGGACAGACCTCCACCGGCGTCCAGTCTTCTGATTCAACACAGTGTTGCTCATTCACTTGTAAGCGTGATCTAATCTGATCAGCCAGATCTGTGACTAGGTAATTTACCCGTAAATCAGGTATTTTTTTGAAACGCTTGTTGCAAAGAGGACATTTGTAGGAGGATTTGCCACTCCAGCTTGTTTCAATACAGGCGCTACAGAAGTTGTGTCCACATGGTGTAGAAACTGGGCTGCTGAACACCTCCAGACAGATGGGACAGGAAAGGTTCTCTTCAGAACAGGAAGGGGAGACAGAGGCCATTCCTAGACAGAGAAAACAAGGTTGATGCATTAAGAAATCACATTATTTTCATTTAACGAAGGGAAGAGGTTTTTAGGGACATCACCAGTCTGGTGATCAATTGTAATTTCCAATATATATTTTTTAATTACTTTGTGGTAGCAATTCTTGAAACTGAATGATAAAAATAACAGCAACACTTTGTCGGCACAAAGGGTATTTCCTACTCTTGCTGGTGATTACGCCTCAACTTCCTCTGTGGTCTGGTATACAAAATGAATCACAAATAAACAAAAGAGGAACAAGTTTGTCCGCATAACTATATGACTGAGGCTTATACTGGTTTGAACTAGTTCTACCAAGGGGGTACAACTGTAATCATTAAAAATGATATTGGTTACTAATGTTTAAGTGAAGCCAGGAGACGATGCAATGGTTTCATCACCAGACCAGTATTGTCCTTTACCTTCTCATATCATTGTGTTGTTTCACTCACCTTGTTCTGGTTTCTGTCCGTCAGACTTATTGTTCAAAAATGTATTTTCTTTTCCTCCAGAAGCAGCGAACAGCTTCCACGTCGTGTTGATTTGTTTCCGATTAAAGTTTTCTCTCGTTTGCTGGACAGCCTCTTCTCTCAGCTGCTCTACCAGTCCAACGCAGGGCGGGGTGATTGAACTCCTTCAAGGTGATGCAGAGAAATGCATTCCTTCTGAAGTATGCATCTGGTCAGAGACGGAGGGTAGGGATTGGCCCGGAAAAGCAAGAGCCAGGAAGTGTCAATCAGCCAACCAAACATCCCAAAATTATGTGACCAAGACCGGCCCAGACCTTTGAAAGCCAGACACGGACGGCACAAACCAAACCTAACCTAGCTGGCTTACCAATTCATCAACTTTAGAGGGTTTTCTTTTGAAAGAACCGGCTCGTATGCCTCCATTAACAAAAATGCCCACATGCAGACCGAACTAAATATGCATTATGAAACCAGGCCTATATATAACCAGGCTTTCAGGAAACAGGAAACCTGGTTTACCAGATTCCATTCGAATACAGTTGGTTGTACGGCTGGCAATGAACGCAGAAATTATCTCTACAACCGAAACCTTTAAGTCCAACAAAGTAATTAGTGTGTAAATACAAATTAAGCAGCATGCAATGTACGAGAAACTAGTCCCAATATTAGTGACTATAGTGGAAAAGTTTCCATCTGCAGACAGAAATTCATGTCCAAGTATCAACGACAGACAACGGTGTTCAAACCCACTGCTGAATACATCACCTATTCAGGTGGGCCATCACTGCCGACTCAGCCGTTAAGCAAGGCAGCTGAGGCAGCGCTCCAAGGAACCACCAGGGGGCAGGATGAGGCGGACATGAAGTGCAATGTGCAGCCGGGTGTTCCCAATCAGGAGGTTAACGGGATGGAGCCTCTAGCCCTGGAGGGATCAGGAGGATAGCGGATGGAGCCTCTAGTCCTGGAGGGATCAGGAGGATAACGGATGGAGCCTCTAGTCCTGGAGGGATCAGGTTAACGGGATGGAGCCTCTAGTCCCGGAGGGATCAGGAGGTTAACGGGATGGAGCCTCTAGTCCCGGAGGGAGCAGGAGGTTAACGGATGGAGCCTCTAGTCCCGGAGGGATCAGGAGGTTAACGGATGGAGCCTCTAGTCCCGGAGGGATCAGGAGGTTAACGGGATGGAGCCTCTAGTCCCGGAGGGATCAGGAGGTTAACGGGATGGAGCCTCTAGTCCCGGAGGGAGCAGGAGGTTAACGGATGGAGCCTCTAGTCCCGGAGGGATCAGGAGGTTAACGGATGGAGCCTCTAGTCCCGGAGGGATCAGGAGGTTAACGGATGGAGCCTCTAGTCCCGGAGGGATCAGGAGGTTAACGGATGGAGCCTCTAGTCCCGGAGGGATCAGGAGGTTAACGGATGGAGCCTCTAGTCCCGGAGGGATCAGGAGGTTAACGGGATGGAGCCTCTAGTCCTGGAGGGATCAGGAGGTTAACGGATGGAGCCTCTAGTCCCGGAGGGATCAGGAGGTTAACGGATGGAGCCTCTAGTCCCGGAGGGATCAGGAGGTTAACGGGATGGAGCCTCTAGTCCCGGAGGGATCAGGAGGTTAACGGATGGAGCCTCTAGTCCTGGAGGGATCAGGAGGTTAACGGATGGAGCCTCTAGTCCTGGAGGGATCAGGAGGTTAACGGGATGGAGCCTCTAGTCCTGGAGGGATCAGGAGGTTAACGGGATGGAGGGGACCCCAACTAGAGCCGCATCCATCACGTCAATTCTGAGAATCCAGTCTTAAAATAAACAGGAGCAAGGTCAATTCCAGCAGTCGTTTCGAGACCTGCCAAGGATCTGATGAAACATTTTGTTGATTGAGCTTAAAGTACTTTATTTACAAGCCTATCTATACCAATTGGTATTCATCATTTGGAATCTGAACCGATTGAGTCTTGAGTAAACTGATTCCATTACATGGAACAGACTCATAAACATTCTGGAATTGTCCATCTCTGGATTAAACACATTGGAGGACATTTAACCCAGGGTCATCGAGCAGCTTCCTACAACCGCTTCTGAACTCAAGGAAATTCCACTTGTTCCGAGTGATTCCACTGCGGGCATAGGGAAAACTTTAGGGAGCAGGGAACACTTTAGGGAGTAGGGAACGCTTTAGGGAGTAGGGAGTAAGGAACCCTTTGGGGAGTTAGGGACAATGTAGGGGGTAGGAAACAGTGTAAGGAGTAGGAAACACTTTAGGGAGTAGGGGATACTTCAGGGAGTATGAAACAGTGCAGGGAGTAGGAAACTGTGTCAGGAGTAGGGAACACTTTAGGGAGTAGGGAACACTTCAGGGAGTAGGGGACAATGTAGGGAGTAGGGAGTAAGGAACCCTTTAGGGAGTTATTGACAATGTTGGGGGTAGGAAACAGTGTAGGGAGTAGGAAACAGTGTAGGGAGTAAGGGACGCGTTAGGGCGTAGGGAACAATTTAAGAAATAGGGGACAATGTAGGGAGTAGGGAACATAAGTGTGTGGATGTGGATGGAATGACAAAATACAGGGACATCAGTGGATACGCTTTCGCTGTTCAGTAGCTATATTTGTTTATTGAAGTTGAATTAATGAATTAAAAATGTATGAAGAAATGAGAGACACACCCATCTAGTAGTCAAACTCTATTACAGTCAATTCAATTTTGGATAAAAACAACAAAAGGGAATATTGTCCAATCGATGAAAAGAATCACATCTTATGCAAAAGTTATCAGAGAAGATATAATTAGTTCATGTACATGTTAGGTTGAAGAGTGAAGGCCTCAACACAGGTAGTTAATCATATATCCTGACCCATGACCCTGTTTGTTTACAGTTAAGGACCAGGAAATCATACACATCAACACCATATGTAGTGACAGAGATTGAGTTCGTACAGAAATAATCACCAGCGTTTGATACAGAAACACGACAGAAATGGACATGCTACCGATAAATATGATCAAAAATGTTATAAATATCAGTAGACATCTTTAACTGTAGAGGAAGATAATTATAATGATGTTCATAACAAGAGGAATATATATATAAAGATGTTTATAACTGTAGAGGAAAGTATATATTAAATTATGTTTACTAACTATAACTTTAATTTGATATTTTTTATTTATTGACATTAAAGAGCCAGTGAACCCACTGTGTCGGATGGAAATCGAACAGAGATTAAAAAATATGTTTTGGGCTGTGAGTTCTAGAAAGCAGGGGGGAGCGTTATCACCATGGTTACGAACCACGCCAACTTTGATTCTTTTTTTTTGTACCGTTGTTGTGTATTAGTGTTATAATGTTGCATATGAAATTTGCCCTGTGCGTGTGTGTGTGTGTGTGTGTGTGTGTGTGTGTGTGTGTGTGTGTGTGTGTGTGTGTGTGTGTGTGTGTGTGTGTGTGTCTGTGTTGCTACAACCGACACAGAGCCACTGAGGAACCAATGTTATTAAAAAAAAAACCAGGGTAGAGATCCTGGGTGAAGGAGGACCAGAAGGTGTGGAGGTGTGTCAGTGTGTCTGAGGACCCTCCTCCACCTGGGGACACTCTGTAGAAGGACAGAGAGCCAGCAGGCCGGTCCAGATACACTCCTACTCTAGTAGAGCCAGCGATAGGGATATGCACACTAAATTGACAACCATGACGATAGGCAGTGTAAACATTACCATGACAACGAAGACTCCAAGAACTTTTGCTCCATCCAAGTCTGCAGTCATCACCCCATCCTCTCCTTGTGATTTCTATGCATGTCACTCCTACCTCAACACATCCTTCCCACTCTACCTCCCAGTAACAGCGGCCAGTCAGAGCCTCTCTACCCAACACCTGGGGCAGGGAGACAAATCTCTCTGGGTGATCCGGATACGACTGGTAGTTTCCAGTCCAGGTAACCATTCTGTGGTCCTCAGACAGAGAGAGGTCTCTGTGGGCCGTGTTGGAGTCCAGTGTGAGTTCACAGGCATCTGAGGGAGAACCAGACATGATTAGCTTCCAAACCAAACAGAAATACACTGATGAGATAATAAATTGTTTATATATAATGGTAATAATAATTTCAGGGATGTATTAGTACATGGTAATTACACCTTCACCACAAGTCAAATGTTTGGTTGATAAGGGTTTTCTTAATAATAACAAATATTATAAATATAATAAAAGCTTCAAGCAGCATTTATGATGGGAGGAGCCTATCCCAGACCGCTTCCATCCGGTTGACAACGTTGAACAGCCTCAGCCTGGGTCTGGTGATACACAGGCTGATGGCCGCACGTCAAAGGGGGGAGGAGTTAGGCTACTGCAACGTTTTTAACACTGTAGCGCCCCCTTTGGGCCAACTGGATTAACTTTAGCCTGTAAATCTTGAACTATCTTTCTTTAAGCAGACCAAGTTTGGTGATGAATGCCCAAGGTTATATTTGTTTGGGGTTTGAATTCTCTGTTGTTTAGATATCAATGGTTATGGGTAATTATCTAGTAGTGTGCCACATGACTGCTTCTCATGTCTTTAAATGCCTTACGACGTCTTTGGAATTGGGGGAGATGGGTTTAACCTGACACTGGGTCATTTCGGGATGAAGATGGTAACCCGATTGTTGTTATTATTGTTGAATAGTCATAATCTGATTATTATTACACACAATGCAGCAACTGAAGTATAACTAGTTGATTGAAGATTCTTCAATAGAATGTTAGCCAAAACTTTGATACAACAACAAGCATCTTCATTACTAGTATGATTTAAATAAAAAAATGTTGGATAGACTTTCCATCACAATTGTTAATGTGTGTTGTGAGGAATCAATATGAACAAACACTTACACTTCCCTAGAGCTGCTTTCAGGTCAGATGGGTTCTCCATCCTCAGCGTCTCCTCCAGTTGATCCAGAAATCTGCTCACGGTCCGTGCGTATGGCTGAGGACAGACCTCCACCGTTGTCCAGTCCCTGAAGTGTGGTGGAATCTCTGGTATTCCGAAGGTCTGAGGGAAGTGGAGGGGGTCTTCAGTCTGTGAGCCCCGCATCATCTTTAAGCTTTCATTGGTCAGAAATTGTATTTCGTGCTGCAGCTCTGCGATGAGGCTTCCGGCTTGGTGTTCTGAGGAAACTGTATTATAGATCTCCTCAATCTGTTGTTGCCTCCACCGGATCATCTGCTGAACTTCAGACTGTGTCTTCTGCAGCTGGGTCGCTTGTTCAGTATGGCAGAAGATCTCCAGAGGTTGGCTGTGTTTCCTAGAGAACCTGTCTTCCAGTCGGTCCATAGGGTTAACCAGCTGATGTCTCTTCAAGCCTGGGACTCTCTGATGAGGCTCCAGGTGGGTGTGGCAGTAAGAGATGAGACACACTAGGCAGGACTTCACGGCTTTCAGCTTAGTCCCAGTACAGACGTCACAGGGAATTTCTCCTGGTTTAGCACAGTGTTGCTCATTCACTTGGCAGTGTGATCTAAACTGATCAGCCAGATCTGTGATGCTGTAATTGACCCGCAAATCAGGTCTTTTTTGAAAAATAAAATTGCAAATAGGACATTTGTAGTGGGATTGGCCACGCCAATTTGTTTCAATACAGGCTCTACAGAAGTTGTGTCCACATGGTGTAGAAACGGGGCTTTTGAACACATCCAGACAGATGGGACATGAAAGGTTCTTTTCAAAAAAGGAAGGCAAGGCAGAGGCCATTCCTAGACAAATAAAACAAGGTTGATGCATTAAGGAATCACATTCTTTGAATTTAACGAAGGGAAGAGGTTTTTAATGACATTTGTTGAAGCCATTCTTGAGGCTGATTAAGCATATGTGCACTGCCATGAATGAAAACAATAACATCAACACTGTTAGCAATGGCACGAAGGACCTTTTCTAGTGTTAGTGTTTTAGTGAAGCCAGGAGAGGATGCAATGGTCTCCTCACCAGACCAGTATTGTCCTTTACCTTCTCATATCATTGTGTTGTTTCACTCACCTTGTTGTGGTTTCTGTCCGTCAGACTTATTGTCCAAAAATGTATTTTCTTTTCCTCCAGAAGCAGCGAACAGCCTCCACGTCGCGTTGCTTTGTTGCGATTAAAGTTTTCTCTCGTTTGCTGGACGAATCAGCCTCTTCTCTCAGCTGCTCAACCAATCAGCAGCTCTACAAAATAGGCTGCAGGGCGGGGTGATTGAACTCATTTCAGGTGATTCCGAGAAACACATTCCTTCTGAAATATGACTCCCGTCAGAGAGGTAGGGTTTGGCCCGATAAAGCCAGAGCCAGGAAGTGTCAATCAGCCAACCAAAAGTCCCAAAATGATATGACCAAGACCGGCCCGGACCTTTGAAAGACAGACACGGACGGCACATACCAAACCTAACCTTGCTGGCTTACCAATTCATCAACTTTAGAAGGATTCTCTTTCAAGAGAATCGCGCTAGCTGGTCTCTATAAAGAAAACACCAACACGCAAACCTAACAAAATATGCATTTTGAAACCTGACCTACATGCAACCAGGCTATCAGGAAACAGGAAACCTGGTTTACCAGATTCCACTGGAATACAGTTGAATGTATGGCTTGCAATGAACGCAGAAATTATTTACATCAACCAAAACCACATCCTTTAAGTACAACAATGTAATTAGCGTGTAAACACAAATGAAAGCAGCATGCAATGTACGAGAAAATTGTGGATTCTATCTTCAGACAGAAATGCATGTCCAAGAATCAACAACAGACAGCGGTGTTTAAACCCACTGCTTAGTTCAGAACCTATTCATATGGGCCGTCACTGCCGACAGCCGTTAAGCAAGGCAGGGGATGCAGCGCCCCAAGAAGCCACCAGGGCAAAGGTTGGGGATGACCCTTGTCCCTGCCAAGGATTTGACAAAACATTTTTATTGATTGAGTCTAACTCTTTTATTTACAAGCCTATCTATACCAATTGGTATTCATCATTTGGAATCTGAATCGATTAAGACATGATTAGACTGATTCCATTGGCCGCGTCAATGGCGGCAGCCGGCGTTTTCGGCCTTCTATCAGCTCTTTTAATATACGGTTTTACTATACAACTTTTTGCAACTGGCCAGGTTTCTAACCATGACAGGTTGGAGATAAATGGCCGCACTGCCTCACTGTTTCAGGGCTAAAAAATGGAAGATGCCAACCTCAAACAGCCAACCTTTCATCATACTTGCTCACCGGGGACATTCACCAGTGCCCCGGCCCGGATTTCAACGGCACTTCAACAAACACACTCACGGGCGAAGCTATCTACAATGGGAGCTACGCTATGAAGCTACAGTTAGGCGTGACTTTCAGTGAATCTGCAAAGAATGACAATATCCACTTACCTAATCTTGCCACTGCTGTCTGCTGTCGGAGCGACTTGAAAGTTCTGCTACCGAGGCCCGATGAGACACCTGCCCAGTCGTGGACCCGACGGGCGGCCTTATCGCTGACTGCTCCGCTCCGCTGCAGGGGACTGACAGAGGCCTGACAGAGGCCTGACAGAGGTCAGGCCTGACAGAGGCCAGACAGCGGCCTGAAAGAGGCCTGACAGTGGCCTGGAAACATCCCCGGGCACTGAGAGCGCCTCGAAGGATGCGGTAAATGTAATCCTCAGAGCGGACAGTGAAGCCGGAGCCAACTGTACTTCTATGAGGGACCAGTTTGAGATACTCAAAGCAAAAGGCTTGCATTTTATGCACTTAAATGTAAGGAGTATTCTACCCAAAGTAGGCAAAATTCGATTTCTGATTAACAGAACCAAGGATTCAGCATTTCTGAAACCAGGCTTGGTTTCAGTATCACTGACTCTGTGATTGGAATGGACAACTATTGCCTGGTCAGAAAAGACCGCAATAGGAACGGAGGCGGAGTTTGTGTGTTTATTCGATCAGACTTACACTTTTCAGTCAAGGAAGATTTGATCAATGATGAAGCCGAGATCTTAATGAAAGACATTTTCCTTCCCAAAACCAAGCCCATTCTTTTAGGGGTCTGTTATAGACCTCCTCAGCAAAATTCGTTTTATGACCACTTGGAGAATGGATTAGTTAAATTTTTGAAATGGATGGAGAGTGAATGTATTTTAATAGCAGATTTTAACACTGATGTCATTAAGAAATCTTGCCCCACCTACAGTTGTTATTCCAGGTGTTGTAACATGTTCGGCCTTACCCAATTAATTAAGGACCCCACCAGAACCCAAAGCACGATTTTTGATTTTGGTTTCTGATAAGGAGAATATCTCCCAGAGTGGAGTTATAAAGTATGCCTTAAGTGACCACGTTCTAACCTACTGCGCCAGAAAGCTGCAAAGAGCCACATTTGATCAACATAAAATGATCAAAATGATGTAATTCAAACGCTATTCAGCAGACAGGCTCAGAGAGAAAATACAAACGCTGAATTGGTCATCAGTTTTAAAAACTATGGATATCAATCTGGCATGGGCTGACTTTAAAACCCTGTTTCTTTCCGTTATGATTCAGTGGCTCCAGCAAGGTCAGCCAGGGTAAAGCAAAGGTCTCATCCTTGGTTTAAAACAGAGGTACTTGAAGCCATCAGCGCTCGGGATAAAGTCGTCTAAGTACAAACTCTCAGGGGACCCAGCTGACTTCTTACAGTTTACAGTAAATCCTGCATGATCGAGGCTCAACGTATAGTCAAAGAGGCCGAAAGGACCTACCTTTCTGAACAGATAAATGAGAACAAGGACAATCCCAAAAATCTTTGAAAGGTTCTAAAAAATCTTGTTTGCTCAACTTAGACAAAAAGCCCTCCAGTTCATGCATTTCTCTCTCCATAGATGGAAATGAGGTCAATAAGAAGAAGGAAGAAGTCAAGAAGGAGGATATTGTCAATCACTTTAAAACGTATTTCACCTCAGTTGCCCACAAAATTTTGGAGAGGCTAGCACCCAGCCCAAGAGTGCAAGGGCCTGAACACATTCAGGATTTCTATTCAAGGTTAGTTTTTTTTTTTTTTTTTGTGTCGGTAGAAAAAAATCGGAAACATGCTAAAGGAGCTTAACTCAGCTAAAGCCAAAGAGCTGGATAAGATCTCAGCCAGGTTTTTGAAACATGCAGCTGATCTGATAGGTCCTGTTATTGCTCATATTATTAATCTCAGTGTTTCCCCCAGGAAATGTCTTAGTCAAGGTGGTCGAGGAGCGCAGGAGGGGGGGGGGGGGGGGATATATATATTTCCTTTTTTTTTATGTGCATTGGTAGTCAAGGCGGGGCCCTATTGTTGTTAAGGCGGACGCCTTAACCATACAGTGCTGGGGGAAACACTATCTGTCCCTAGAACAAGGCACTATACATGATGACATGAAACATTCCAAGGTCATCCCACTTTTAAGAAAGTTGTCATGTCTGATCCGGGAAACTATAGACCGGTCTCTATTTTGAGCGTAACCTCTAAGGTCCTGGAGAAAGTGGTTCATGAACACTTATATCAATATGCTGTTGATTCCAGACACCTTTATGAATTTGAATCAGGGTTCAGAAAGTCTCATTCAACTGATTCCTGTTTGCAGTACCTAACTGACTTCATAAGAGGTGAAATCAATGTTGGCAAACCATGTGGCATGATCCTAATTGATTTACAGAAGGCCTTTGACACTGTTGATCATAGCCTACTGTACAGCAAGTTGTCAGCTTTAGGCCTGAGCACTCCCACCTTAAGATGGTTTGTTTCCTACATGTCTGATAGATCCCAAAATACAGAATTCCAAAGCCATCTATCCAGGGAACAACCGGCAACATGTGGAGTCCCACAAGGGAGTGTGTAGGGGCCATTAATGTTGATGATATATATAAACGTCATGAAGCGGGCTTGTAAAGAGAATCTGGTTTTATATGCTGATGACTAAGCTATCTTAGCCTCCAACAAAGATGAGCTCAAGCTGAATGACACTCTGCCAGAGGAATTTAGTAATATCAGGGACTGGCTTTTAGACAACAAATTGTCTCTTTACGTGGCCAAAACTGATTCATAGTGTTTGGTTCTAAGCCTAGGCTGCACAAGAAAAGGTTGACCTGCATCAGCCTTGGTGGGCAGCTCTTCCATGCCAAGCCCTCAGTGACCTATAGCTCTTTAGCTATAGGCAGCTATAGATGCTCATCAGATGGCAGTCTAGATAGAGCGAGCATGGCGTCAAAGATCATGAGCAAGGTGACCAGCCGAACCAGATTCCTAGCTAGGAAAGCCCCATTCCTTGATGCAGTGAGTCTCAGACTGCTAGCTAATTCATTGGTTTTATGCCGCTTCGATTATGGCCTTGGCTCATGGTACAGGGGTCTTACTAAGGCCCTCAAACACAAACTGCAGGTTTCTCAGAACAAATGAGTCAGGGTAGTGCTAGGGCTCGCATCAAGGGACCACGTGGGTAAGCACCAGTTTCAACAGGGCTGGCTGCCCCTGGAGGTTGGGTCAGTCCTTCTCCAGCTCAGGGTGCTCCATAATGTCACCAGCATACTTTAAAAATCCCTCAGGATGACCCGGGATACCCAGGCTTACCACACCAGAGCTAGCACTGCAGACCAGGCCGGCCTTAACCTGCCATTAGGCCCTGGGGCCGAGCGGCTTCATAGGCCCCCTGAGAGGGGGTCTTACAATGACAATGGGTAAGTGCCATGTGTCTAGAGTGCAAAACGTATGAGTGACCCTCTCTGAGCCACAGAACATCACAATATTTATAAAATGTAGATTATAGATGACCAAATAATTGAAGGATAGACAAGGTGACCATATTCCATGACATTTTGATTTAACTCCATATTACCAAAAGAAAACATGATCTGCAGAAACACAAACATGCCTAATAACAGCATATCAACAAGTAAGAGGTTCCCCTTTGGCCTCGGCGGGCCTTGGGAATCCATCACACACACACACACACACACACACACACACACACACACACACAGGGCCTATCATGGGCCAGTATAAAATATATAGATATATTATAAATATATATATATATATATATATATATATATATATAACTGGCTCATATATATACATGGCTCATATATAAACATGAGCCAGTATAAAATAGATATATATATTATATATCTATTTTATACTGGCTCATGATAGGCCCCACGATCGGCGTAGGCCCAAAATAATGTGATTTTTTGTTTGCGGCCTACAAAGATCAGAGGCCTATCATGAGCTGCAGTATTTAATATATATATATATATTAAATACTGCAGCTCATGATAGGCCCCTGATCGCCGTAGGCTTCAGCCCAGGTAAGCCCGTGCATGATTCGATTTGAATCACAAGCCAAAACATTCCTTTAGAATGTGATAGGCTGTTGTGACATGGTGCCAACGTGGGTCACTGGTAAATTGGGCCAATTAGAAGCCACAAAAGTTCATATCAAGTGATGGACAGAAAATTCGGGCCCCAAGAAATTACATTGTTCTGGGCCTACGCCGATCGGGGGGCCTATCATGAGCCAGTATATATTAAACAAAAAGAAATTAATACTGCAGCTCACGATAGGCCCCTGATCGTCGTAGGCCCTTGGGCTTCAGCCCAGGTAAGCCCGTGCATTAAGGCGGCCTTGCTGCAGACATGTTCTTACCCAAGTTCAATACAAATGTGCTCTCAAATAATGTACTCTCAAATACAGTAGAGTGGTGAACTGGAACAAGTTACCTATGGTGATGAAGAGTATAGGTAACCATCTTTGTTTCAGAAAAAAAGTAAAATCCTGGCTCATGGAGAATTTAGAATCCTAGTGGCACTAACCTGATCTTCCCCATGTGTGTTGTGTCGGTGTTTATTTATCTCTGTCTTCTCAATATGCTTTTAATATACAAAGTGAGGGTAGGGCATTTTCTTTCCCACAATGTTTTTATTGATGATTTTATGTGGATGTATGTCCTGTCTATCAACATCAGGGACCATGATAGTGCTTGTATTTGTCATGTTGTTTTCTATCCCTTGGAGATGTCTGTATTCCAAATAAATCAAATCAAATCAAGTGACATGGAACAGACTCATAAACATTCTGGAATTGTACATCTCTCACATTGGAAGACATTTAACCCAGGGTCATCGAGCAGCTTCTTAGAACCGCTTCTGAACTCAAGGAAATTCCACTTGTTCAAAGTGATTCCACTGCGGGCATTGGGGAACCTTTAGGGAGTAAGGAACACTTTAGGGAGTAGGGAACACTTTAGGTAGAAGGGAACACTTTAGGGAGTAGGGAGTAAGGAACTGTTTGGGGAGTTAGGGACAACGTAGGCAGTAGGAAACATTTTAGGGAGTTAAGGACAATGTAGGAAGTAGGGAACCTTTAGGGAGTTAGGGACAATGTAGGGGGTAGGGAACATTGCACGGAGTAGGAAACACTTTAGGGAGTAGGGGACACTTCGGTGAGTAGGAAACAGTGTAGGGACTAGGAAACAGTGTAGAGAGTAGGGAACATCAGTGTGTGGATGAGCAAGGAATGACAAAATATAGGGAAATCAATAGATCTGCTTTCGCCGTGTAGCGTTATTTGTTTATTGAAGTTAAATTGATTTAACATGACTCATGATTTTGCTTAAAAAAATGTATGAAGAAATGCGACACACACCCATCTAGTAGTCATACTCGATAATAGTTCATTCAATTTTGGATAAAACTACCAAAAGGAATATTGTCAAGTCCAATCGTTCGAGAAAAATCACATCTTATACAAAAGTTATAAATATGAATACAAACGTAATCATTAAAATAGATATCTTTAACTGTAGAGGAAGATAAATGTAATGATGTTTATAACTTTAGAGGAATGGATGTAAAATATATAATGTTTATAACTGTGGAAGAAGATAAATCTGTTGTATTGATAATTTTTAATTCCCATTAAAGCGCAACTGTTTCAGATTGAATTCCAATACCATGGGATTTAAAAAAGTATGTTTTGGGCTGAGAGTTTTAGGACGGAGGGGGGCGTGCTATCGCCATGGTTACGACCCAGGCCAACTTTGTGTCACTTTCTTAGCAGCGCCGTCGTATGTGAGTGTTATAATGAGTGATGTTGCATAAGAAACCCGCCGCACGCGGTAGCCTTATACTACAGGGGTCCGGGAAGTCTCACCCTCACTCGGACATTAAATAAACCTCTGCCCGGACGAGGCTTCAGCACCAACACACACCGTAAGACTGCAGTGTCTGAAGAACACAACCGTACTGTCAACCAAAACATTGGATTTTACCACTTTTATCTCTTAATTGGGGACATATTTCTGTAACAGGGAGAACATGGCATAGAATACTATGTTTACGATCATATAAGTCAAATGACAAACTTCTTTTGGGTTCACTGGCTCTTAAACTAAAACTCAACACTTTTGTATTTAATCACAACACAAACTAGTCATAGGGATCCTGTCTGTGCTACTGTTGACAAGCGTGTGTGTGTGTGCGTGTGTGTGTGTGTGTGTTGCTACAACCGACATAGAGACACTGAGGAAGCATTATTATTAAAAAGAAAAAGAGGGTAGAGATCCTGGGTGAAGGAGGACCAGAAGGTGTGGAGGTGTGTCGGTGTGTCTGAGGACCCTCCTCCACCTGGGGACACTCTGTAGAAGGACAGAGAGCCAGCAGGCCGGTCCAGATACACTCCTACTCTGGTGGAGCCAGCGGGGGGGAGCTGTATGACTGTTACCATACCTTTGTACCAGGCAGTGTATCGATTACCACAACAAAGACTCCAAGAATTGTTGTTCCATCCAAGCTCGCTGTCATAACCCTCTCCTCTCCTTGTGATTCCTCTGTATGTCACTCCTATATCAACAACTCCTCCCCACTCTACCTCCCAGTAACAGCGGCCAGTCAGAGCCTCTCTACCCAACACCTGGGGCCAGGAGTCAAATCTCTCTGGGTGATCCGGATACGACTGGTAGTATCCAGTCCACGTAACCTTTCTGTTGTCCTTAGAAAGAGAGAGGTCTCTGTGGGCTGTGTTTGGGTCCAGAGTGAGTTCACAGGCATCTGACGGGAGAATATGACATGATTAGCTTCTAAACCCAATAGAAATTTACTTATGAAATAATGAATCGTTTCCAATTATTTTTTAATAACAATTGATCCACAAATAAAATGTTTGGTTGATAAGGGTTGTCTTAATAATAATAATCAATATTATAATTATAATTAAAGCTTTAAGCAGCATTTATGGTGGGCGGAGCCTATCCCAGAGTGCTTCCATCCGGTTGACCACGTTGAACAGCCTCATCCTGGGTCTGGTGATACACAGGCTGATGGCCGCACGTCAAAGGGGGGAGGAGTTAGGCTACTGCAACGTTGTTAACGCTGTAGCGCCCCCTTTGGGCCGACTGGATTAACTTTAGCCTGCTAAACCTTGAACTATCTTTCTTAAGTAGCCCAAGTTGGGGGATGATTGCCCAAGGCTAACCCAGGCATCAGGCTCCTAGGGGTGGCTGGGCTCATTCGGGTGTCTGGCGGCCATGTTGTTACGGGTTATCGTAATCTTAGTGAAATGATCATTGTGGTCACTACTTGGTTGGACTGAATAAAGCTAGGACACAGCAGAAGTGGAAGATTTTCTTTCCACCTGAAATAATGTTTGAGGATACATCAACAGACAGACTGTTTCTCAGAGTTTGTTGTAGGATCACGAGATGGTTGAGGAGTCATCAACGGATAAACTGTTTATCAACAGGCTGATGCAGATACAACATCAAACATCTTCATACCCAGTAGGATTTCAATGAACGGACGTCACCCTCTGCTGTGTAGATGGACTTTCCATCACAATAGGCAGGCCTCGACATTAACGGTTGCCCGCTTGCCCGGGGCAGGTGAACTCTGTGATCGGGCAATTTAAATGTGACATGTAGTTGCCCGTTCGGGCAAGTGATTTTTCTTTTTAGAAACTACACTAAATGTGCCTACAAAATAAAAATCCTATATCCTGGAAGCGGAACTTATACAGTGCTGGGCGTCAGTTTTCGGTAAAACAAGAGAATAAGAATCATAACAATAATTTGTGTTCAGTCACTTCCATATAGCCAACCGCCACATACGGAATAGAACAAAAAGAAGAGTCACTTTCATTATGTTCCTTCAGCCTCCGAAAAAACTGTCCGAGTGCCAGGTAAATGTTACAGAATTTAATAAATAAAGACACCTGAAAATGAGACGCCGCCAGGATATGAAACAAAAAGGCAAAGGAAGTTTCCGTGGGTCCGTCTTGACAGCGGGTAAAAGTTAACTGATTGTGGTTTTGACTACCCTGCAATCGGATTCATCAACACAATTTCACTACATAACGGGTGTAGTAAGTTGAGGACAGTTTAGGACACCGTATCGACAAAAATCACAATGACATGTTGCTATCGATATCCGTGCGAGAAAAGCACTTAAATCTACGTTCCGGCTGCTATCTGTTTTAGGGACTAGAGAGAGAAATTACATGCCACCGACTTCACTTGGACAAAAGAAAATCACCACAAATCAATAAAAATACATTTTGTCATTCTGATTGCTGTAGTAGTTGCCAATGGTGGGCTGTTACTTACTACATTTGATTATTTTGCCGACAATTTTGCATTAAAACGAATCGAGATGCAATTAATAGTTTGAAATATTCACCAAAAATCAATAAAAATAAATGTTGTCATTCTGGCCCTATATGAATATATTAGCTGGTTTGACAGCTTTGCAGCCATAATTGCTATGTTTTGTATTTGAATAAATTATTATAATTCAACAAATACTTGTTGGTTTTATACATTTTTATAATATGCCTACATTTTCCATTTTGGGCAAGTATGTTATGCTATTGGGCAAGTAAAACATAACAGCCACTTGCCGTTTGGGCAAGTGGCTTGAAAAGATTAATGTGAAGGCCTGACAATAGGTTTGTTGTGATGAATCAAACACTCACACTTCCCTAGAGCTGCTTTCAGGTCTCGTGGGTTTTCCGTCCTCACATTCAGCGTCTCCTCCGGCTGGTCCTGGCCTCTGATCACGGTCCGTACGTCTGCCTGAGGACAGACCTCCACCGGCGTCCAGTCTTCTGATTCAACACAGTGTTGCTCATTCACTTGTAAGCGTGATCTAATCTGATCAGCCAGAACTGTGACTAGGTAATTTACCCGTAAATCAGGTATTTTTTTGAAACGCTTGTTGCAAAGAGGACATTTGTAGGAGGATTTGCCACTCCAGCTTGTTTCAATACAGGCGCTACAGAAGTTGTGTCCACATGGTGTAGAAACTGGGCTTCTGAACACCTCCAGACAGATGGGACAGGAAAGGTTCTCTTCAGAAAAGGAAGGGGAGGCAGAAGCCATTCCTAGACAGAGAAAACAAGTTGAAGGGAAGAGGTTTTTAAGGACAACACCAGTCTGGTCTGGTTTAGAAAAGGAATCACAAATAAACAAAAGAGGAACAAGTTTGTCCGCATAACCATATGACAGAGGCTTATACTGGTTTGAACTAGTTCTACCAAAGGGCTACAACTGTAATCATTACAAATGATGTTGGTAACAAATGTTTAAGTGAAGCCAGGAGACGATGCAATGGTTTCATCACCAGACCAGTATTGTCCTTTACCTTCTCAAATCATTGTGTTGTTTCACTCACCTTGTTCTGGTTTCTGTCCGTCAGACTTATTGTTCAAAAATGTATTTTCTTTTCCTCCAGAAGCAGCGAACAGCCTCCACGTCGCGTTGCTTTTTTTCAGATTAAAGTTTTCTTTGTTTGCTGGACGAGTCAGCCTCTTCTCTCAGCTGCTCGACCAATCAGCTGCTCTACCAATCAGCCGCAGGGCGGGGCAATTGAACTCGTTTCAGGTGATGCCGAGAAACGCATTCCTTCTGAAGCATGCCTCCCATCAGAGAGGTAGGGCTCGGCCGGTAAAGCCAGAGCAAGGAAGTGTCAAACAGCCAACCAAACTTCCCAAAATGATTTGACCAAGACTGTTGAGTCATAATCCCCTGTTGCAGGGGATTATGACTCAATTTCCTTTGAGGTCTGGGTTTACAAGAACGTCAGAAATAAACAGAAAAGTAAAAGTATGCCCGCTCCTGGTTATGGGTAATTATCTAGTAGTTTGCCACATGACTGCTTCTCATGTGTTTAAAGGCCGTACGACTTCTTTGGCATTGGGGGAGATGGGTTTAACCTGACACTGGGTCATTTCGGGTTGAAGAGGGTAACCCGAGTGTTGTTATTATTGTTGAATAGTTGTAATCTGATTATTATTACACACAATGCAGAAACTGCAGTATAACTAGTTGATTGAAGATTCTTCAACAGACTGTTAACCAAAAGTTTGATACAACATCAAACATCTTCCTTACAAGTAGGATTTGAATAAAAACAACTTTGGATAGACTTTCCATCACAATTGTTAATGTGTGTTGTGAGGAATCAAAATAAACAAACATTTACACTTCCCTAGAGCTGCTTTCACGTCAGATGGGTTCTCCGTCCTCACGTTCAGCGTCTCCTCCAGTTGATCCAGGAATCTGCTCACGGTCCGTGCGTATGGCTGAGGACAGACCTCCACCGTTGTCCAGTCCCTGAAGTGTGGTGGAATCTCTGGTATTCCGAAGGTCTGAGGGAAGTGGAGGGGGTCTTCAGTCTGTGAGCCCCGCATCATCTTTAAGCTTTCATTGGTCAGATATTGTATTTCGGGCTGCAGCTCTGCGATGAGGCTTCCGGCTTGGTGTTCTGAGGAAACTGTATTATAGATCTCCTCAATCTGTTGTTGCCTCCACCGGATCATCTGCTGAACTTCAGACTGTGTCTTCTGCAGCTGGGTCGCTTGTTCAGTATGGCAGAAGATCTCCAGAGGTTAGCTGTGTTTCCTAGAGAACCTGTCTTCCAGTCGGTCCATAGGGTTGACCAGCTGATGTCTCTTCAGTCCTGGGACCCTCTGATGAGGCTCCAGGTGGGTGTGGCAGTAAGAGATGAGACACACTAGGCAGGACTTCACGGCTTTCAGCTTGGTCCCATTACAGACATCACAGGGAACTTCTCCTGGTTTAGCACAGTGTTGCTCATTCACTTGGCAGTGCGATCTAAACTGATCAGCCAGATCTGTGATGCTGTAATTGAACCGTAAATCAGGTCTTTTTTGAAAAATAATATTGCAAATAGGACATTTGTAGTGGGATTGGCCACGCCAGTTGTTTCAATGCAGGCTCTACAGAAGTAGTGTCCACATGGTGTAGAAACTGGGCTTTTGAACACATCCAGACAGATGGGACATGAAAGGTTATTTTCAAAAAAGGAAGACAAGGCAGAGGCCATTCCTAGACAAATAAAACAAGGTTGATGCATTAAGGAATCACATTCTTTGAATTTAACGAAGGGAAGAGGTTTTTAATGACATTTGTTGAAGCCCTTCTTGAGGCTGATTAAGCATATGTGCACCACTGCTATGAATGAAAACAATAACAGCAAAACTGTTGGCTATGGCCTGAAGGGCCTTTTCTCCTTTTGCAGGGGATTATGAATCAACTTCCTTTGTGGTCTGGTTTAACATCACAAATAAACAGAAAAGTAAAAAGTCTGTCCGCTTAACTGTATGAACGAGGCTTATACCGGTTTGAACTAGTTCTACCAAAGTGTGTAGGGAGTAGGGAACATAAGTGTGTGGATGTGGATGGAATGACAAAATACAGGGACATCAGTGGATACGCTTTCGCCGTTGTGTAGCTATATTTGTTTATTGAGGTTGAATTAATTAATAAAAATGTATGAGGAAATGAGACCCACACCCATCTAGTAGTCAAACTCTATTACAGTCAATTCAATTTTGGATGAAAACATCAAAAAGGAATATTGTCCTATCGATGAGAAGGATCACATCTTATGCAAAAGTTACCAGCAAAGATATAATTAGTTTATGTACATGTTGGGTTGAAGAGTGAAGGCCTCAACACATATAGTAAATCATATATCCTGACCCATGACCCTGTTTGTTTACAGTTAAGGACCAGGAAATCATACACATCAACACCATATGTAGTGACAGAGATTGAGTTCGTACAGAAATAGTCACAATCGTTTGATTCAGAAATACTACAGAATGAATGAATGAATAAAATGATAACCCTAACCCTTTATCAATATATATCTTTAACTGTCGAGGAAGCTAAATATATAGATAAATCTGTGGTATTGATTTAATTTCATAATTTTTATTTATTTTAGTACCGTCGTTATGCATGAGTGGTATAATAAGGGATGTGTGTGTGTAATGCCCCACACACCATAGCGATATACTAAAGGTGTCTGGGAATCCCAACCCTCACTCAGACGCTGGCATTAGAAACACCGCTGGCCGGACAGACCTCCACAAGCCGTGCCGCCGGTTCCCTGAGGTCGTGACGCCAGACTACCTCGGTATGTGTGTGTGTGTGCGTGTGTGTATTCGTTTGTGTATGTATGTTTGTGTGTTTGTGTATGTTGCTACAACCAACACAGATACACTGAGGAATCAGGCTTCAAATAAAAGCCAGGGTAGAGGTCCTGGGTGAAGGAGGCCCGGAAGGTGTGGAGGTGTGTCAGTGTGTCTGAGGACCCTCCTCCACCTGGGGACACTCTGTAGAAGGACAGAGAGCCAGCAGGCCGGTCCAGATACACTCCTACTCTGGTAGAGCCAGCGGGGGGGAGCTGTAAGACTGTTACACTACCTTTGTACCAGGCAGTGTATCGATTACCATAACAACGAAGGCTCCAGGAATTGTTGTTCCATCCAAGCCGGCTGTCATCTACCATTCCTCTCCTAATGATTCCTCTGTATGTCACTCCTACCTCCACATGTCCTTCCCACTCTACCTCCCAGTAACAGCGACCAGTCAGACCCTCTCTACACAACACCTGGGGCCAGGTGTCAAATCTATCTGGGTGATCAGGATATTTTCCTGTCCACATCACCTTTCTGTTGCCATCAGACAGAGTGAGGTCTCTGTGGGTTGTGTTTGGGTCCAGTGTGAGTTCACAGGCATCTGACGGGAGAAGAATACATTAGCTTCCAAACCACGTAGAAATAAATGTATGTGTTAATAAATCATTTGCAATAAATTTTAATAATAATTGTAGTGATTTATTAGTACGTAGTTATAAAATCCTCACAACAAGTCAAATGTTTGGTTGATTAGGGTTTTCTTAATAATAATAATCAATATTATAAATATAATTAAAGCTTTATGCATCATTTATGGTGGGCGGAGCCTATCCCAGAGCGCTTCCATCCGGTTGACCACGTTGAACAGCCTCATCCTGGGTCTGGTGATACACAGGCTGATGGCCGCACGTCAAAGGGGGGAGGAGTTAGGCTACTGCAACGTTGTTAACGCTGTAGCGCCCCCTTTGGGCTGACTGGATTAACTTTAGCCTGCTAAACCTTGAACTATCTTTCTTAAGTAGCCCAAGTTGGGTGATGATTACCCAAGGCTAACCCTGGCATCAGGCTCCTAGGTGTGGCTGGGCTCATTCGGGTGTCTGGCGGCCATGTTGTTACGGGTTATCGTAATCTTAGTGAAATGATCATTGTGGTCACGAGTGATCTCTTCTCATAAGTGAGAAGAGATTTTCTTTCCACCTGAAATAATGTTTGAGGATACATCAACAGACAGACTGTTTATCACAGTTTGTTGTAGGATCACGAGATGGTTGAGAAGTCATCAATGGATAATCAGTTTATCAACAGCTTGATGAAGGATACAACATCAAACATCTTCATACCCAGTAGGATTTCAACGAACGGACGTCACCTCCTGCTGTGTGGATTGACTTTGCATCAACGGAACAGACACTTACACTTCCCTAAAGCTGCTTTCAGGTCTCGTGGGTTCTCCTTCCTAACGTTCAGCGTCTCCTCCAGCTGAACCTGGACTCTGCTCACGGTCCGTACGTCTGCCTGAGGACAGACCTCCACCGTCGTCCAGTCCCTGAAGTGTAGCAGATTCTCCGGGATTCTGAAGGCCTGGAGGAAGTGGAGGGGGTCTTCAGTCTGTGAGACCTGCATCATCTCTGAGCATTCACTGGTCAGTAATGTTATTTCCTCCACCAGCTCCAAAATTAGGCTTTCGGCTTGGTTCTCTGTTGAAACTGTAGAATAGATCTCGTGAATCTGTTCTTGTCTCTCCCGGATCATCTGCTGAACTTCAGACTGTATCTTCCACAGCTGTTTCATCTTCTCCTCATGTTCCTCCCTTATAGGTACAACAGGATGGCACTTGTGGTCCATCACTGTGCAGGACTGACACACAAACACCTGTTCAGTATGGCAGAAGAGCTCCAGAAGCTGGCTGTGTTTCTTACAAATCCTGTCTTCCAGTCGGTCCATAGGATTGACCAGCTGATGTCTCTTCAGGCCTGGGACTCTCTGATGAGGCTCCAGGTGGCTGTGGCAGTAAGAGGTGAGACACACTAGGCAGGACTTAACGGCTTTCAGCTTGGTCCCATTACAGACGTCACAGGGAACTTCTCCTGGTTTAGCACAGTGTTGCTCATTCACTTGTAAGCGTGATCTAAACTGATCGGCCAGATCTGTGATGAGGTAATTGACCCGTAAATCAGGTCTTTTTTTGAAACGCTTATTGCAAAGAGGACATTTGTATGAGGATTTGCCACGCCAGCTTGATTCAATACAGGTTCTACAGAAGTTGTGTCCACATGGTGTAGAAACGGGGCTATTTAACACCTCCAGACAGATGGGACAGGAAAGGTTCTCTTCAGAACAGGAAGGGAAGGCAGCGGCCATTCCTATACAGAGAAAACAAGGTTGATGCATTAAGGAACCACATTATTTTAATTGAATGAAGGGATCAAAGAGGTTTTTAAGGAAATTTTGTTGAAGCTATTCTCATTATTTTCAAATTTTTAATTTTTTTGTTGTTTTCCATAATTTTACACACAAGGACAAAAGTAGACATATATAATAATTACACCACCCCCCCCCCCGTCACAAAATCAGACAAGACAGTCAAAATAACAAAAATAATCTATAAAAAATACCTGGATGTTCAACTAAGTAGCAAACATAGTAACAATGAGTCAAGATATACAGAAAAACAAGAAAAACAAAAATGAGACACAATAATTAAGAAAATAAACAAAAAACAACAACAACAACAACAAAACAAACAGTTGTAGCCGTTCTTGAGGCTGAGCGTCACCAATTAACAAAAAAATAACAAGTCTGTCTGCATAACTACGAACGAGGCTTACACCGGTTTGAACTACTGCAATCAAGCTGCTACTACTGTTATCAATACAAATGATATTGGTAACAAATGTTTTAATGAGAGGATGCAATGGTTTCATCACCAGACCAGTATTGTCCTTTGCCTTCTCATATCATTGTATTGTTTCACTCACCTTGTTCTGGTTTCTGTCCGTCAGACTTATTGTCCAAAAAGGTATTTTCTTTTCCTCCAGAAGTAGAGAACAGCCTTCACGTTGCGTTGCTTTGTTTCGATTAAAGTATTCTCTCGTTTGCTGGACGAGTCAGCCTCTTCTCTCAGCTGCTCGACCAATCAGCTGCTCTACCAATCAGCTGCTCTACCAATCAGCTGCAGGGCGGGGTGATTGAACTCTTTCCAGGTGATACCGAGAAATGCATTCCTTCTGAAGTATGCATCCCGTCAGAGAGGTAGGGTTTGGCCCGGAAAAGGCAGAGCCAGGAAGTGTCAATCAGCCAACCAAACTTCCCAAAATGATGGGACAAAGACCGGCGCGGAACTTTGAAAGCCAGACACGGACGGCACATACCAAACCTATCCTAGCTGGCTTACCAATTCATCAACTTTAGAGGGTTTTCTTTAGAAAGAACCGTTAACAAAAACTACCTCGTGCATACAGAACAAAATATGCATTATGAAATTAGGCCTATACATATCCTGGCTATCAGGAAATAGGTAACCTGGTTTACCAGATTCCACTGAATTACAGTTGACTGTACGGCTGGCAATGAACACACAAATTATCTACACGACCGAAACCACATTCTTTTAGTCCAACAAGGTAATTAGCGTGTAAACACAAATGAAGCAGCATGCAATGTACGAGAAACTAGTCCCAATATTAGTGACAATAGTGGAAACCTTTCTATCTGCAGACAGAAATTCATGTCCAAGTATCAACGACAGACAACGGTGTTCAAGCCCACTGCTGAATACATCACCTATTCAGGTGGGCCATCACTGCCGACTCAGCCGTTAAGCAAGGCAGCTGAGGCAGCGCTCCAAGGAACCACCAGGGGGTAGGATGAGGCGGACATGAAGAGCAACGTGCAGCCGGGTGTTCCCAATCAGGAGGATAACGGGATGGAGCCTCTAATCCTGGAGGGATCAGGAGGTTAACGGATGGAGCCTCTAGTCCTGGAGGGATCAGGAGGTTAACATGGAGCCTCTAGTCCTGGAGGGATCAGGAGGATAACGGGATGGAGCCTCTAGTCCTGGAGGGATCAGGAGGTTAACATGGAGCCTCTAGTCCTGGAGGGATCAGGAGGTTAACGGATGGAGCCTCTAGTCCTGGAGGGATCAGGTTAACGGGATGGAGCCTCTAGTCCTGGAGGGATCAGGAGGTTAACATGGAGCCTCTAGTCCTGGAGGGATCAGGAGGTTAACATGGAGCCTCTAGTCCTGGAGGGATCAGGAGGTTAACGGATGGAGCCTCTAGTCCTGGAGGGATCAGGAGGTTAACGGATGGAGCCTCTAGTCCCGGAGTGATCAGGAGGTTAACATGGAGCCTCTAGTCCTGGAGGGATCAGGAGGTTAACGGATGGAGCCTCTAGTCCTGGAGGGTCAGGAGGTTAACATGGAGCCTCTAGTCCTGGAGGGATCAGGAGGTTAACATGGAGCCTCTAGTCCTGGAGGGATCAGGAGGTTAACGGATGGAGCCTCTAGTCCTGGAGGGATCAGGAGGTTAACATGGAGCCTCTAGTCCTGGAGGGATCAGGAGGTTAACATGGAGCCTCTAGTCCTGGAGGGATCAGGAGGTTAACGGATGGAGCCTCTAGTCCTGGATGGATCAGGAGGTTAACGGATGGAGCCTCTAGTCCTGGAGGGATCAGGAGGTTAACGGGATGAAGGGGACCCCAACCAGAGCCCCATCCATCACGTCAATTCTGAGAATCCAGTCTTAAAATAAACAGGAGTAAGGTCAACTCCAGCAGTCGTTTCGAGCCCTGCCAAGGATCTGATGAAACATTTTGTTGATTGAGCTTAAAGTACTTTATTTACAAGCCTATCTATACCAATTGGTATTCATCATTTGGAATTAGAACCGATTGAGTCTTGGGTAAACTGATTCCATTACATGGAACAGACTCATAAACATTCTGGAATTGTCCATCTCTGGATTAAACACATTGGAGGACATTTAACCCAGGGTCATCGAGCAGCTTCCTACAACCGCTTCTGAACTCAAGGAAATTCCACTTGTTCCGAGTGATTCCACTGCGGGCATAGGGAAAACTTTAGGGAGCAGGGAACACTTTAGGGAGTAGGGAACACTTTAGGGAGTACGGAGTAAGGAACCCTTTGGGGAGTTAGGGACAATGTAGAGGGTAGGAAACAGTGTAAGGAGTAGGAAACACTTTAGGGAGTAGGGGACACTTCAGGGAGTATGAAACAGTGTAGGGAGTAGGAAACACTTTAGTGAGTAGGGGACAATGTAGGGAGTAGGAAACAGTGAAGGGAGTAGGAGACAGTGTAAGGGGGGGGAACATAAGTGCGTGGATGCGGAAGGAATGACAAAATACAGGGAAATCAGTAGAGCCGCTTTTGCCGTTGTGTAGCTATATTTGTTTATTGAGGTTGAATTAATTAATAAAAATGTATAAAGAAATGAGACCCACACCCATCTAGTAGTCAAACTCGATTACAGTCAATTCAATTTTGGATAAAAACAACAAAAAGGAATATTGTCCAATCGATGAGAAGGATCACATCTTATGCAAAAGTTACCAGCGAAGATATAATTAGTTTATGTACATGTTGAAGAGTGAAGGCCTGAACACATGTAGTACACCATCTATCCTGACCCATGACCCTGTTTGTTTCCAGTTAGGGACCGGGAAATCATACACATCAACACCATATGTAGTGACAGAGATTGAGTTCGTACAGAAATAATCACCAGCGTTTGATACAGAAACACGACAGAAATGGACATGCTACCGATAAATATGATTAAAAATGTAATAAATATCAGTAGACATCTTTAACTGTAGAGGAAGATAATTATAATGATGTTCATAACAAGAGGACGATATATATATATAAAAATGTTTATAACTTTAGAGGAAAGTATACATTAAATTATGTTTATAACTGTAGAGGAAGATAAATCTGTGGTATTGATGAATTAATTTGATATTTTTTATTTATTGACATTAAAGAGCCAGTGAACCCGCTGTGTCGGATGGAAATTGAACAGAGATTAAGAAACATGTTTTGGGCTATTCTAGGAAGCAGGGGGGCGCGTTATCACCATGGTGACAAACCACGCCAACTTTGATTCTTTTTTATTTGTACCGTCGTTGTGTATTAGCGTTATAATGATGTTGTATATGAAATGTGCCCTGTGTGTGTGTGTGTGTGTGTGTGTGTGTATGTGTGTGTGTGTGTTGCTACAACCGACACAGAGCCACTGAGGAACCAATGTTATTAAAAAAAAAAAGAGGGTAGAGATCCTGGGTGAAGGAGGACCAGAAGGTGTGGAGGTGTGTCAGTGTGTCTGAGGACCCTCCTCCACCTGGGGACACTCTGTAGAAGGACAGAGAGCCAGCAGGCCGGTCCAGATACACTCCTACTCTGGTGGAGCCAGAAATAGGGATATGCACACTAAATTGACGACCATGACGATAGGCAGTGTAAACATTACCATGACAACGAAGACTCCAAGAACTTTTGCTCCATCCAAGTCTGCAGTCATCCCCCCATCCTCTCCTTGTGATTCCTCTGTATGTCACTCCTACCTCAACACCTCCTATCCTCTCTACCTCCCAGTAACAGCGGCCAGTCAGAGCCTCTCTACCCAACACCTGGGGCAGGGAGACAAATCTCTCTGGGTGATCCGGATACGACTGGTCCTTTCCAACCCACATCACCTTTTTGTTGCCCTCAGACAGAGAGAGGTGACTGTGGGCTGTGTTTGGGTCCAGGGTGAGTTCACAGGCATCTGACGGGAGAACAAGACAAGATTAGCTTCCAAACTAAACAGAAATACACTGATGAGATAATAAATTGTTTATAAATAATGGTAATAATAATTTCAGGGATGTACTAGTACATGGTAATTACACCTTCACCACAAGTCAAATGTTTGGTTGATAAGGGTTTTCTTAATAATAACGAATATTATAAATATAATAAAAGCTTCAAGAAGCATTTATGATGGGAGGAGCCTATCCCAGACCACTTCTATCCGGTTGACAACGTTGAACAGCCTTGTTTGGTGATGAATTCCCAAGGATATATTTGTTTGGGGTTTGAATTCTCTGTTGTTTAGATATCAATGGTTATGGGTAATTATCTAGTAGTGTGCCACATGACTGCTTCTCATGTCTTTAAATGCCTTACGACGTCTTTGGAATTGGGGGAGATGGGTTTAAGCTGACACTGGGTCATTTCGGGATGAAGAGGGTAACCCGATTGTTGTTATTATTGTTGAATAGTCGTAATCTGATTATTATTACACACAATGCAGCAACTGAAGTATAACTAGTTGATTGAAGATTCTTCAACAGAGTGTTAGCCAAAACTTTGATACAACATCAAGCATCTTCATTACTAGTATGATTTAAATAAAAAAATGTTGGATAGACTTTCCATCACAATTGTTAATGTGTGTTGTGAGGAATCAATATGAACAAACACTTACACTTCCCTAGAGCTGCTTTCACGTCAGATGGGTTCTCCGTCCTCAGCGTCTCCTCCAGTTGATCCAGGAATCTGCTCACGGTCCGTGCGTATGGCTGAGGACAGACCTCCACCGTTGTCCAGTCCCTGAAGTGTGGTGGAATCTCTGGTATTCCGAAGGTCTGAGGGAAGTGGAGGGGGTCTTCAGTCTGTGAGCCCCGCATCATCTTTAAGCTTTCATTGGTCAGATATTGTATTTCGTGCTGCAGCTCTGCGATGAGGCTTCCGGCTTGGTGTTCTGAGGAAACTGTATTATAAATCTCCTTAATCTGTTGTTGCCTCCACCGGATCATCTGCTGAACTTCAGACTGTGTCTTCCACAGCTGGGTCGCTTCTTCAGTATGGCAGAAGATCTCCAGAGGTTGGCTGTGTTTCCTAGAGAACCTGTCTTCCAGTCGGTCCATAGGGTTGACCAGCTGATGTCTCTTCAGTCCTGGGACCCTCTGATGAGGCTCCAGGTGGGTGTGGCAGTAAGAGATGAGACACACTAGGCAGGACTTCACGGCTTTCAGCTTGGTCCCAGTACAGATGTCACAGGGAATTTCTCCTGGTTTAGCACAGTGTTGCTCATTCACTTGGCAGTGTGATCTAAACTGATCAGCCAGATCTGTGATGCTGTAATTGACCCGTAAATCAGGTCTTTTTTGAAAAATAATATTGCAAATAGGACATTTGTAGTGGGATTGGCCACGCCAATTTGTTTCAATACAGGCTCTACAAAAGTTGTGTCCACATGGTGTAGAAACTGGGCTTTTGAACACATCCAGACAGATGGGACATGAAAGGTTCTTTTCAAAAAAGGAAGGCAAGGCAGAGGCCATTCCTAGACAAATAAAACAAGGTTGATGCATTAAGGAATCACATTCTTTGAATTTAACGAAGGGAAGAGGTTTTTAATGACATTTGTTGAAGCCATTCTTGAGGCTGATTAAGCATATGTGCACCACTGCCATGAATGAAAACAATAACATCCACACTGTTAGCAATGACACGAAGGGCTTTTCTAGTGTTAGTGTTTTAGTGAAGCCAGGAGAGGATGCAATGGTTTCATCACCAGACCAGTATTGTCCTTTACCTTCTCATATCATTGTGTTGTTTCACTCACCTTGCTCTGGTTTCTGGCCGTCAGATTTATTGTCCAAAAATGTAATTTATTGCCCTCCAGAAGTAGAGAACAGCCTCAACGTTGCGTTGCTTTGTTTCCTATTAAAGTTTTCTCTTGTTTGCTGGACAAGTCAGCCTCTTCTCTCAGCTGCTCGACCAATCAGCTGCTCGACCAATCAGCCGCAGGGCGGGGCCATGAACTCGTTTCAGGTGATGCCGCGAAACGCATTCCTTCTGAAATATGCCTCCCATCAGAGAGGTAGGGTTTGCCCCGGTAAAGCCAGAGCCAGGAAGTGTCAAACAGCCAAATAAAAGTCCCAAAATGATTTAACCAAGACCGGCCCGGACCTTTCAAAGACAGACACAGACGGCACATACCAAACCTAACCTAGCTGGCTTACTTATTCATTAACTTAAGATGGGTTTTCTTTCGAAAGAATCGCGCTAGCTGGTCTCTATAAAGAAAACGCCAACATGCAAACCTAACAAAATATGCATTATGAAACCTGACCTACATAACCAGGCTATCAGGAAACAGGAAACCTGGTTTACCAGATTCCACTGGAATACAGTTGAATGTATGGCTTGCAATGAACACACAATTTTAAAATTATTCAACCAAAACCACATTCTTTAAGTACAACAATGTAATTAGCGTGTAAACACAAATGAAAGCAGCATGCAATGTACGAGAAAACAAATCCCAATATTAGTAACATTAGTGGATTCTATCTTCAGACAGAAATGCATGTCCAAGAATCAACGACAGACAGCGGTGTTTCAACCCACTGCTTAGTTCAGAACCTATTCATATGGGCCGTCACTGCCGAAAGCCGTTAAGCAAGGCAGGGGAGGCAGCGCCCCAAGAAGCCACCAGGGCAAAGGTTGGGGATGAACCTTGTCCCTGCCAAGGATTTGACAAAACATTTTTATTGATTGAGTCTAACTCTTTTATTTACAAGCCTATCTATACCAATTGGTATTCATCATTTGGAATCTGAATCGATTAAGACATGATTAGACTGATTCCATTGGCCGCGTCAATGGCAGCAGCCGGCGTTTACAGCCTTCTATCAGCTCTTTTAATATACGGTTTTACTATTCAACTTTTTGCAACTGGCCAGGTTTCTAACCATGACAGGTTGGAGATAAATGGCCGCACTGCCTCACTGTTTCAGGGCTAAAAAATGGAAGATGCCAACCTCAAACAGCCAACCTTTCATCATACTTGCTCACCGGGGACATTCACCAGTGCCCCGGCCCGGATTTCAACGCCACTTCAACAAACACGCTCACGGGCGAAGCTATCTACAATGGGAGCTACGCTATGAAGCTACAGTTAGGCGTGACTTTCAGTGAATCTGCAAAGAATGACAATATCCACTTACCTAATCTTGCCACTGCTGTCTGATGTCGGAGCGACTTGAAAGTTCTGCTACCGAGGCCCGATGAGACACCTGCCCAGTCGTGGACCCGACGGGCGGCCTTATCGCTGACTGCTCCGCTCCGCTGCAGGGGACTGACAGAGGCCTGACAGAGGCCTGACAGAGGTCAGGCCTGACAGAGGCCAGACAGCGGCCTGAAAGAGGCCTGACAGTGGCCTGGAAACATCCCTGGGCACTGAGTGCGCCTCGAAGGATGCGGTACATGTAATCCTCAGAGCGGACAGTGAAGCCGGAGCCAACTGTACTTCTATGCGGGACCAGTTTGAGATACTCAAAGCAAAAGGCTTGCTTTTTATGCACTTAAATGTAGGGAGTATTCTACCCAAAGTAGGCAAAATTCGATTTCTGATTAACAGAACCAAGGATTCAGCATTTCTGAAACCAGGCTTGGTTTCAGTATCACTGACTCTGTGATTGGAATGGACAACTATTGCCTGGTCAGAAAAGACCGCAATAGGAACGGAGGCGGAGTTTGTGTGTTTATTCGATCAGACTTACACTTTTCAGTCAAGGAAGATTTGATCAATGATGAAGCCGAGATCTTAATGAAAGACATTTTCCTTCCCAAAACCAAGCCCATTCTTTTAGGGGTCTGTTATAGACCTCCTCAGCAAAATTCGTTTTATGACCACTTGGAGAATGGATTAGTTAAATGTTTGAAATGGATGGAGAGTGAATGTATTTTAATAGCAGATTTTAACACTGATGTCATTAAGAAATCTTGCCCCACCTACAGTTGTTATTCCAGGTGTTGTAACATGTTCGGCCTTACCCAATTAATTAAGGACCCCACCAGAACCCAAAGCACGATTTTTGATTTTGGTTTCTGGTAAGGAGAATATCTCCCAGAGTGGAGTTATAAAGTATGCCTTAAGTGACCACGTTCTAACCTACTGCGCCAGAAAGCTGCAAAGAGCCACATTTGATCAACATAAAATGATCAAAATGATGTAATTCAAACGCTATTCAGCAGACAGGCTCAGAGAGAAAATACAAACGCTGAATTGGTCATCAGTTTTAAAAACTATGGATATCAATCTGGCATGGGCTGACTTTAAAACCCTGTTTCTTTCCGTTATGATTCAGTGGCTCCAGCAAGGTCAGCCAGGGTAAAGCAAAGGTCTCATCCTTGGTTTAAAACAGAGGTACTTGAAGCCATCAGCGCTCGGGATAAAGTCGTCTAAGTACAAACTCTCAGGGGACCCAGCTGACTTCTTACAGTTTACAGTAAATCCTGCATGATCGAGGCTCAACGTATAGTCAAAGAGGCCGAAAGGACCTACCTTTCTGAACAGATAAATGAGAACAAGGACAATCCCAAAAATCTTTGAAAGGTTCTAAAAAAATCTTGTTTGCTCAACTTAGACAAAAAGCCCTCCAGTTCATGCATTTCTCTCTCCATAGATGGAAATGAGGTCAATAAGAAGAAGGAAGAAGTCAAGAAGGAGGATATTGTCAATCACTTTAAAACGTATTTCACCTCAGTTGCCCACAAACTTTTGGAGAGGCTAGCACCCAGCCCAAGAGTGCAAGGGCCTGAACACATTCAGGATTTCTATTCAAGGTTAGTTTATTTATTTTTTTTGTGTCGGTAGAAAAAAATCGGAAACATGCTAAAGGAGCTTAACTCAGCTAAAGCCAAAGAGCTGGATAAGATCTCAGCCAGGTTTTTGAAACATGCAGCTGATCTGATAGGTCCTGTTATTGCTCATATTATTAATCTCAGTGTTTCCCCCAGGAAATGTCTTAGTCAAGGTGGTCGAGGAGCGCAGGAGGGGGTGGGGGGGGGGATACATATATTTCCTTTTTTTTTATGTGCATTGGTAGTCAAGGCGGGGCCCTATTGTTGTTAAGGCGGACGCCTTAACCATACAGTGCTGGGGGAAACACTATCTGTCCCTAGAACAAGGCACTATACATGATGACATGAAACATTCCAAGGTCATGCCACTTTTAAGAAAGTTGTCATGTCTGATCCGGGAAACTATAGACCGGTCTCTATTTTGAGCGTAACCTCTAAGGTCCTGGAGAAAGTGGTTCATGAACACTTATATCAATATGCTGTTGATTCCAGACACCTTTATGAATTTGAATCAGGGTTCAGAAAGTCTCATTCAACTGATTCCTGTTTGCAGTACCTAACTGACTTCATAAGAGGTGAAATCAATGTTGGCAAACCATGTGGCATGATCCTAATTGATTTACAGAAGGCCTTTGACACTGTTGATCATAGCCTACTGTACAGCAAGTTGTCAGCTTTAGGCCTGAGCACTCCCACCTTAAGATGGTTTGTTTCCTACATGTCTGATAGATCCCAAAATACAGAATTCCAAAGCCATCTATCCAGGGAACAACCGGCAACATGTGGAGTCCCACAAGGGAGTGTGTAGGGGCCATTAATGTTGATGATATATATAAACGTCATGAAGCGGGCTTGTAAAGAGAATCTGGTTTTATATGCTGATGACTAAGCTATCTTAGCCTCCAACAAAGATGAGCTCAAGCTGAATGACACTCTGCCAGAGGAATTTAGTAATATCAGGGACTGGCTTTTAGACAACAAATTGTCTCTTTACGTGGCCAAAACTGATTCATAGTGTTTGGTTCTAAGCCTAGGCTGCACAAGAAAAGGTTGACCTGCATCAGCCTTGGTGGGCAGCTCTTCCATGCCAAGCCCTGAGTGACCTATAGCTCTTTAGCTATAGGCAGCTATAGATGCTCATCAGATGGCAGTCTAGATAGAGCGAGCATGGCGTCAAAGATCATGAGCAAGGTGACCAGCCGAACCAGATTCCTAGCTAGGAAAGCCCCATTCCTTGATGCAGTGAGTCTCAGACTGCTAGCTAATTCATTGGTTTTATGCCGCTTCGATTATGGCCTTGGCTCATGGTACAGGGGTCTTACTAAGGCCCTCAAACACAAACTGCAGGTTTCTCAGAACAAATGAGTCAGGGTAGTGCTAGGGCTCGCATCAAGGGACCATGTGGGTAAGCACCAGTTTCAACAGGGCTGGCTGCCCCTGGAGGTTGGGTCAGTCCTTCTCCAGCTCAGGGTGCTCCATAATGTCACCAGCATACTTTAAAAATCCCTCAGGATGACCCGGGATACCCAGGCTTACCACACCAGAGCTAGCACTGCAGACCAGGCCGGCCTTAACCTGCCATTAGGCCCTGGGGCCGAGCGGCTTCATAGGCCCCCTGAGAGGGGGTCTTACAATGACAATGGGTAAGTGCCATGTGTCTAGAGTGCAAAACGTATGAGTGACCCTCTCTGAGCCACAGAACATCACAATATTTATAAAATGTAGATTATAGATGACCAAATAATTGAAGGATAGACAAGGTGACCATATTCCATGACATTTTGATTTAACTCCATATTACCAAAAGAAAACATGATCTGCAGAAACACAAACATGCCTAATAACAGCATATCAACAAGTAAGAGGTTCCCCTTTGGCCTCGGCGGGCCTTGGGAATCCATCACACACACACACACACACACACACACACACACACACACACACAGGGCCTATCATGGGCCAGTATAAAATATATAGATATATTATAAATATATATATATATATATATATATATATATATATATATATATAACTGGCTCATATATATACATGGCTCATATATAAACATGAGCCAGTATAAAATAGATATATATATTATATATCTATTTTATACTGGCTCATGATAGGCCCCACGATCGGCGTAGGCCCAAAATAATGTGATTTTTTGTTTGCGGCCTACAAAGATCAGAGGCCTATCATGAGCTGCAGTATTTAATATATATATATATATTAAATACTGCAGCTCATGATAGGCCCCTGATCGCCGTAGGCTTCAGCCCAGGTAAGCCCGTGCATGATTTGATTTGAATTACAAGCCAAAACATTCCTTTAGAATGTGATAGGCTGTTGTGACATGGTGCCAACGTGGGTCACTGGTAAATTGGGCCAATTAGAAGCCACAAAAGTTCATATCAAGTGATGGACAGAAAATTCGGGCCCCAAGAAATTACATTGTTCTGGGCCTACGCCGATCGGGGGGCCTATCATGAGCCAGTATATATTAAACAAAAAGAAATTAATACTGCAGCTCACGATAGGCCCCTGATCGTCGTAGGCCCTTGGGCTTCAGCCCAGGTAAGCCCGTGCATTACGGCGGCCTTGCTGCAGACATGTTCTTACCCAAGTTCAATACAAATGTGCTCTCAAATAATGTACTCTCAAATACAGTAGAGTGGTGAACTGGAACAAGTTACCTATGGTGATGAAGAGTATAGGTAACCATCTTTGTTTCAGAAAAAAAGTAAAATCCTGGCTCATGGAGAATTTAGAATCCTAGTGGCACTAACCTGATCTTCCCCATGTGTGTTGTGTCGGTGTTTATTTATCTCTGTCTTCTCAATATGCTTTTAATATACAAAGTGAGGGTAGGGCATTTTCTTTCCCACAATGTTTTTATTGATGATTTTATGTGGATGTATGTCCTGTCTATCAACATCAGGGACCATGATAGTGCTTGTATTTGTCATGTTGTTTTCTATCCCTTGGAGATGTCTGTATTCCAAATAAATCAAATCAAATCAAGTGACATGGAACAGACTCATAAACATTCTGGAATTGTACATCTCTCACATTGGAAGACATTTAACCCAGGGTCATCGAGCAGCTTCTTAGAACCGCTTCTGAACTCAAGGAAATTCCACTTGTTCAAAGTGATTCCACTGCGGGCATTGGGGAACCTTTAGGGAGTAAGGAACACTTTAGGGAGTAGGGAACACTTTAGGTAGAAGGGAACACTTTAGGGAGTAGGGAGTAAGGAACTGTTTGGGGAGTTAGGGACAACGTAGGCAGTAGGAAACATTTTAGGGAGTTAAGGACAATGTAGGAAGTAGGGAACCTTTAGGGAGTTAGGGACAATGTAGGGGGTAGGGAACATTGCACGGGGTAGGAAACACTTTAGGGAGTAGGGGACACTTCGGTGAGTAGGAAACAGTGTAGGGACTAGGAAACAGTGTAGGGAGTAGGGAACATCAGTGTGTGGATGAGCAAGGAATGACAAAATATAGGGAAATCAATGGATCTGCTTTCGCCGTGTAGCATTATTTGTTTATTGAAGTTAAATTGATTTAACATGACTCATGATTTTGCTTAAAAAAATGTATGAAGAAATGCGACACACACCCATCTAGTATTCATACTCTATAATAGTTCATTCAATTTTGGATAAAACTACCAAAAGGAATATTGTCAAGTCCAATCGTTCGAGAAAAATCACATCTTATACAAAAGTTATAAATATGAATACAAACGTAATCATTAAAATAGATATCTTTAACTGTAGAGGAAGATAAATGTAATGATGTTTATAACTTTAGAGGAATGGATGTAAAATATATAATGTTTATAACTGTGGAAGAAGATAAATCTGTTGTATTGATAATTTTTAATTCCCATTAAAGCGCAACTGTTTCAGATTGAATTCCAATACCATGGGATTGAAAAAAATGTACGTTTTGGGCTGAGAGTTTTAGGACGGAGGGGGGCGTGCTATCGCCATGGTTACGACCCAGGCCAACTTTGTGTCACTTTCTTAGCAGCGCCGTTGTATGTGAGTGTTATAATGAGTGATGTTGCATAAGAAACCCGCCGCACGCGGTAGCCTTATACTACAGGGGTCCGGGAAGCCTCACCCTCACTCGGACATTAAATAAACCTCTGCCCGGACGAGGCTTCAGCACCAACACACACCGTAAGACTGCAGTGTCTGAAGAACACAACCGTACTGTCAACCAAAACATTGGATTTTACCACTTTTATCTCTTAATTGGGGATACATTTCTGTAACAGGGAGAACATGGCATAGAATACTATGTTTACGATCATATAAGTCAAATGACAAACTTCTTTTGGGTTCACTGGCTCTTAAACTAAAACTCAACACTTTTGTATTTAATCACAACACAAACTAATCATAGGGATCCTGTCTGTGCTACTGTTGACAAGCGTGTGTGTGTGTGCGTGTGTGTGTGTGTGTGTTGCTACAACCGACATAGAGACACTGAGGAAGCAGTATTATTAAAAAGAAAAAGACGGTAGAGATCCTGGGTGAAGGAGGACCAGAAGGTGTGGAGGTGTGTCAGTGTGTCTGAGGACCCTCCTCCACCTGGGGACACTCTGTAGAAGGACAGAGAGCCAGCAGGCCGGTCCAGATACACTCCTACTCTGGTGGAGCCAGCGGGGGGGAGCTGTATGACTGTTACCATACCTTTGTACCAGGCAGTGTATCGATTACCACAACAAAGACTCCAAGAATTGTTGTTCCATCCAAGCTCGCTGTCATAACCCTCTCCTCTCCTTGTGATTCCTCTGTATGTCACTCCTATATCAACAACTCCTCCCCACTCTGCCTCCCAGTAACAGTGGCCAGTCAGAGCCTCTCTACCCAACACCTGGGGCCAGGAGTCAAATCTCTCTGGGTGATCCGGATATGACTGGTAGTATCCAGTCCACGTAACCTTTCTGTTGTCCTTAGAAAGAGAGAGGTCTCTGTGGGCTGTGTTTGGGTCCAGAGTGAGTTCACAGGCATCTGACGGGAGAATATGACATGATTAGCTTCTAAACCCAATAGAAATTTACTTATGAAATAATGAATCGTTTCCAATTATTTTTTAATAACAATTGATCCACAAATAAAATGTTTGGTTGATAAGGGTTGTCTTAATAATAATAATCAATATTATAATTATAATTAAAGCTTTAAGCAGCATTTATGGTGGGCGGAGCCTATCCCAGAGTGCTTCCATCCGGTTGACCACGTTGAACAGCCTCATCCTGGGTCTGGTGATACACAGGCTGATGGCCGCACGTCAAAGGGGGGAGGAGTTGGGCTACTGCAACGTTGTTAACGCTGTAGCGCCCCCTTTGGGCCGACTGGATTAACTTTAGCCTGCTAAACCTTGAACTATCTTTCTTAAGTAGCCCAAGTTGGGGGATGATTGCCCAAGGCTAACCCTGGCATCAGGCTCCTAGGTGTGGCTGGGCTTATTCGGGTGTCTGGCGGCCATGTTGTTACGGGTTATCGTAATCTTAGTGAAATGATCATTGTGGTCACTACTTGGTTGGACTGAATAAAGCTAGGACACAGCAGAAGTGGAAGATTTTCTTTCCACCTGAAATAATGTTTGAGGATACATCAACAGACAGACTGTTTCTCAGAGTTTGTTGTAGGATCACGAGATGGTTGAGGAGTCATCAACGGATAAACTGTTTATCAACAGGCTGATGCAGATACAACATCAAACATCTTCATACCCAGTAGGATTTCAATGAACGGACGTCACCCTCTGCTGTGTAGATGGACTTTCCATCACAATAGGCAGGCCTCGACATTAACGGTTGCCCGCTTGCCCGGGGCAGGTGAACTCTGTGATCGGGCAATTTAAATGTGACATGTAGTTGCCCGTTCGGGCAAGTGATTTTTCTTTTTAGAAACTACACTAAATGTGCCTACAAAATAAAAATCCTATATCCTGGAAGCGGAACTTATACAGTGCTGGGCGTCAGTTTTCGGTAAAACAAGAGAATAAGAATCATAACAATAATTTGTGTTCAGTCACTTCCATATAGCCAACCGCCACATACGGAATAGAACAAAAAGAAGAGTCACTTTCATTATGTTCCTTCAGCCTCCGAAAAAACTGTCCGAGTGCCAGGTAAATGTTACAGAATTTAATAAATAAAGACACCTGAAAATGAGACGCCGCCAGGATATGAAACAAAAAGGCAAAGGAAGTTTCCGTGGGTCCGTCTTGACAGCGGGTAAAAGTTAACTGATTGTGGTTTTGACTACCCTGCAATCGGATTCATCAACACAATTTCACTACATAACGGGTGTAGTAAGTTGAGGACAGTTTAGGACACCGTATCGACAAAAATCACAATGACATGTTGCTATCGATATCCGTGCGAGAAAAGCACTTAAATCTACGTTCCGGCTGCTATCTGTTTTAGGGACTAGAGAGAGAAATTACATGCCACCGACTTCACTTGGACAAAAGAAAATCACCACAAATCAATAAAAATACATTTTGTCATTCTGATTGCTGTAGTAGTTGCCAATGGTGGGCTGTTACTTACTACATTTGATTATTTTGCCGACAATTTTGCATTAAAACGAATCGAGATGCAATTAATAGTTTGAAATATTCACCAAAAATCAATAAAAATAAATGTTGTCATTCTGGCCCTATATGAATATATTAGCTGGTTTGACAGCTTTGCAGCCATAATTGCTATGTTTTGTATTTGAATAAATTATTATAATTCAACAAATACTTGTTGGTTTTATACATTTTTATAATATGCCTACATTTTCCATTTTGGGCAAGTATGTTATGCTATTGGGCAAGTAAAACATAACAGCCACTTGCCGTTTGGGCAAGTGGCTTGAAAAGATTAATGTGAAGGCCTGACAATAGGTTTGTTGTGATGAATCAAACAAACACTCACACTTCCCTAGAGCTGCTTTCAGGTCTCGTGGGTTCTCCGTCCTCACGTTCAGCGTCTCCTCCGGCTGGTCCTGGCCTCTGATCACGGTCCGTACGTCTGCCTGAGGACAGACCTCCACCGGCGTCCAGTCTTCTGATTCAACACAGTGTTGCTCATTCACTTGTAAGCGTGATCTAATCTGATCAGCCAGATCTGTGACTAGGTAATTTACCCGTAAATCAGGTATTTTTTTGAAACGCTTGTTGCAAAGAGGACATTTGTAGGAGGATTTGCCACTCCAGCTTGTTTCAATACAGGCGCTACAGAAGTTGTGTCCACATGGTGTAGAAACTGGGCTGCTGAACACCTCCAGACAGATGGGACAGGAAAGGTTCTCTTCAGAACAGGAAGGGGAGACAGAGGCCATTCCTAGACAGAGAAAACAAGGTTGATGCATTAAGAAATCACATTATTTTCATTTAACGAAGGGAAGAGGTTTTTAGGGACATCACTAGTCTGGTGATCAATTGTAATTTCCAATATATATTTTTTAATTACTTTGTTGTAGCAATTCTTGAAACTGAATGATAAAAATAGCAGCAACACTTTGTCGGCACAAAGGGTATTTCCTACTCTTGCTGGTGATTACGCCTCAACTTCCTCTGTGGTCTGGTTTACAAAATGAATCACAAATAAACAAAAGAGGAACAAGTTTGTCCGCATAACTATATGACTGAGGCTTATACTGGTTTGAACTAGTTCTACCAAGGGGGTACAACTGTAATCATTACAAATGATATTGGTTACTAATGTTTAAGTGAAGCCAGGAGACGATGCAATGGTTTCATCACCAGACCAGTATTGTCCTTTACCTTCTCATATCATTGTGTTGTTTCACTCACCTTGTTCTGGTTTCTGTCCGTCAGACTTATTGTTCAAAAATGTATTTTCTTTTCCTCCAGAAGCAGCGAACAGCTTCCACGTCGTGTTGATTTGTTTCCGATTAAAGTTTTCTCTCGTTTGCTGGACAGCCTCTTCTCTCAGCTGCTCTACCAGTCCACCGCAGGGCGGGGTGATTGAACTCCTTCAAGGTGAAGCAGAGAAATGCATTCCTTCTGAAGTATGCATCTGGTCAGAGACGGAGGGTAGGGATTGGCCCGGAAAAGCAAGAGCCAGGAAGTGTCAATCAGCTAACCAAACATCCCAAAATTATGTGACCAAGACCGGCCCAGACCTTTGAAAGCCAGACACGGATGGCACATACCAAACCTAACCTAGCTGGCTTACCAATTCATCAACTTTAGAGGGTTTTCTTTCGAAAGAACCGGCTCGTATGCCTCCATTAACAAAAATGCCCACATGCAGACCGAACTAAATATGCATTATGAAACCAGGCCTATATATAACCAGGCTTTCAGGAAACAGGAAACCTGGTTTACCAGATTCCATTCGAATACAGTTGGTTGTACGGCTGGCAATGAAGGCAGAAATTATCTCTACAACCGAAACCTTTAAGTCCAACAAAGTAATTAGTGTGTAAATACAAATTAAGCAGCATGCAATGTACGAGAAACTAGTCCCAATATTAGTGACTATAGTGGAAAAGTTTCCATCTGCAGACAGAAATTCATGTCCAAGTATCAACGACAGACAACGGTGTTCAAACCCACTGCTGAATACATCACCTATTCAGGTGGGCCATCACTGCCGACTCAGCCGTTAAGCAAGGCAGCTGAGGCAGCGCTCCAAGGAACCACCAGGGGGCAGGATGAGGCGGACATGAAGAGCAATGTGCAGCCGGGTGTTCCCAATCAGGAGGTTAACGGGATGGAGCCTCTAGCCCTGGAGGGATCAGGAGGATAACGGATGGAGCCTCTAGTCCTGGAGGGATCAGGTGGATAACGGATGGAGCCTCTAGTCCTGGAGGGATCAGGTTAACGGGATGGAGCCTCTAGTCCCGGAGGGATCAGGAGGTTAACGGGATGGAGCCTCTAGTCCCGGAGGTAGCAGGAGGTTAACGGATGGAGCCTCTAGTCCCGGAGGGATCAGGAGGTTAACGGATGGAGCCTCTAGTCCCGGAGGGATCAGGAGGTTAACGGATGGAGCCTCTAGTCCCGGAGGGATCAGGAGGTTAACGGATGGAGCCTCTAGTCCCGGAGGGATCAGGAGGTTAACGGATGGAGCCTCTAGTCCCGGAGGGATCAGGAGGTTAACGGGATGGAGCCTCTAGTCCTGGAGGGATCAGGAGGTTAACGGATGGAGCCTCTAGTCCCGGAGGGATCAGGAGGTTAACGGATGGAGCCTCTAGTCCCGGAGGGATCAGGAGGTTAACGGATGGAGCCTCTAGTCCTGGAGGGATCAGGAGGTTAACGGGATGGAGCCTCTAGTCCTGGAGGGATCAGGAGGTTAACGGATGGAGCCTCTAGTCCTGGAGGGATCAGGAGGTTAACGGATGGAGCCTCTAGTCCTGGAGGGATCAGGAGGTTAACGGGATGGAGCCTCTAGTCCTGGAGGGATCAGGAGGTTAACGGGATGGAGGGGACCCCAACTAGAGCCGCATCCATCACGTCAATTCTGAGAATCCAGTCTTAGAATAAACAGGAGCAAGGTCAATTCCAGCAGTCGTTTCGAGCCCTGCCAAGGATCTGACGAAACATTTTGTTGATTGAGCTTAAAGTACTTTATTTACAAGCCTATCTATACCAATTGGTATTCATCATTTGGAATCTGAACCGATTGAGTCTTGAGTAAACTGATTCCATTACATGGAACAGACTCATAAACATTCTGGAATTGTCCATCTCTGGATTAAACACATTGGAGGACATTTAACCCAGGGTCATCGAGCAGCTTCCTACAACCGCTTCTGAACTCAAGGAAATTCCACTTGTTCCGAGTGATTCCACTGCGGGCATAGGGAAAACTTTAGGGAGCAGGGAACACTTTAGGGAGTAGGGGACAATGTAGGGAGTAGGAAACTGTGTCGGGAGTAGGGAACACTTTAAGGAGTAGGGGACACGTTAGGGAGTAGGGTACAATTTAAGGAATAGGGGACAATGTAGGGAGTAGGGAACACTTTAGGGAGTAGGGAACACTTGAGGGAGTAGGGGACAATGTAGGGAGTAGGGAGTAAGGCACCTCTGCTCTCTCTGTTACCTCACTCCCCGTGTCTGACCATCATTTTGTTGCTTTTTCTCTCCCCTTAAAGTCCTCTCCCCCCCTCCTTTCTAGTCCCCACATTGTCACCACCCGCCGCAACCTCAAAACTCTCTCTCCCTCTACGTTTGCCTCAACTGTTCTGTCTTCACTACCTTCTATTGAACAATTCTCTCAACTATCCACAGAGGATTCCTCTGACACCCTGCTATCCTCCCTCTCCTCCTCTTTGGACTCCCTCTGTCCCTTCCACTCCAGACCGGCACGATCTTCACCCCCCCCTCCTTGGCTGTCTGAATCTCTGCAGACCCATAGAGCAGAGTTGCGCGCAGCTGAGAGGAAATGGAAGAAATCAGACTGTCCTAATGATCTATCTCACTATCTCCTTCTTCTCTGAGGTT
>NC_136946.1:529472-566972 GCF_949987615.1 Pollachius pollachius | reverse complement strand
TGCAAATGAGCTGCTGCCCATTGACCAATGAGCTGTCAGACTGAACCACAGAATGGAGGAGAAGGGATTGTTGCCGTTTGCGGACTCCCGGACCTCTATATCTATATTATATAATATAATAATTATATTATTATTATATAATATATAGGTATTTATATAATATTATATCTAATATCACGGCCAAAAGCTTTGAGCCCCTCGTCTGATATTATGAATCCTAAAGACTGCGTCTGACGTCTCTGGCACTTCCACAACAAGTAAAGACTCGTAGTGGGGGATATCTCGGCCATGGTTGAGAAGAATTGGGGCAAAGGAACTTTGGCCTTGACTCTCTGAAGTCCATGAACCACAGCATGGAGGAGAAAGGGATCATACTCCCGGAGCTGAGCTGCCGGACTGCCGCCAGAGCTTCGGCGGCAGTCCGGCAGCTCAGCTCTGGGAGTACAATCCCTTGTTCCTCCCATATCCCTGCTTCTGAAATGCATAAACATCTCCGCCCAGCGCTCGTCTGCTGGTCCACAAAATCTTAGCTATGCTCTGATTGGGGGGGGGGGGGGGGGAGTGGGAAGTAATATTCAAATGTGCCCCCTTCCTACGTAGGAGGGGGCACTGAAACTGCCTCGCTCTTTTGGTAACTGTAAGCGGGGTACTTTCAGAAATGGGAGCACCAGAGACCCAAAACAGCACCTCAAATCCCAGGAAAAGTGTTGTTTTGATGATATGTCCCCTTTAAGGAATCACATTATTTTGATTTCATGAAGGGAAGAGGTCTTTCACGACATTTCGTTGTAGCCATTCTTGAAGCTGATTTAACATGTTTTACTATGAATGATAACAATAACAGCAATACTTTCCCAGCAAGAAAACAAAGGGTATTTCTAGTCTTGTGGGTGATTACAACTCAACTTCCTCTATAGTCTGGTTTACAAAAAGCGTGAGAAATAAACAAAAAATTAACAAGTCTGTCCGCATAACTGTATGAACGAGGCTTATACCGGTTTGAACTAGTACTACCGAGGTGCTACAACTGTAATCTTTACAAAGTTATTGGTAACAGATGTTTTAGTGAAGCCAGGAGACGATACAATGGTTTCCTCACCAGACCAGTATTGTCCTTTACCTTCTCAAATCATTGTGTTGTTTCACTCACCTTGTTCTGGTTTCTGTCCGTCAGACTTATTGTTCAAAAATGTATTTTCTTTTCCTCCAGAAGCAGAGAACAGCCTCCACGTCGCGTTGCTTTGTTTCGATTAAAGTCTTCTCTCGTTTGCTGGACGAGTCAGCCTCTTCTCTCAGCTGCTCGACCAATCAGCTGCTCTACCAATCAGCCGCAGGGCGGGGCCATGAACTTGTTTCAGGTGATGCCGCGAAACACATTCCTTCTGAAGCATGCCTCCCGTCAGGGAGGTAGGGCTCGGCCGGTAAAGCCAGAGCCAGGAAGTGTCAAACAGCTAACCAAAAGTCCCAAAATTATGTGACCAAGACCGGCCCGGACCTTTGAAAGACAGACGAAAGACAGACGTTTGAACACCCACGCGCAATATGCGATATGAAACCAGGCCTGAATATAACCAGGCTATCAGGAAATAGGAAACCTGGTTTACCAGATTCCACTGGAATACATGTACGGCTGGCAATGAACGCACAAATTATCTACACGACCGAAACCACATTCTTTAAGTCCAACAAAGTAATTAGCATGTAAATACAAATGAAAGCAGCATGCAATGTACGAGAAAACTCAAAGTCTCATCCTTTCCAAGAATCATCCTTAAACCGCATGTTTCACAAATTCATATTTTTATACCATGTAATAAAAAGTTATATTCCGCCGTTAAACAGTTAAATGATAATAGCGTTATCAAAATGTCACACAGCCATTGTGTATTCCTGTAGCTAATTAATCTAACGATTCTCCAAAGGGTGCGAGCGAGCCTTGCCCAGAGGACGTCTCCCATCCGTGGGTCGGCCTGCTGGCCGCTGGAGTGACGGCGGGGCGGGGCTCAGCGTACGCAGAGGGCGGTTGGCTCCCACACACTCGCCCTGTTTTAACCCATGATTGATAGAAAATCACACTGTCATGTTAAAGGTCCCCTGGCATGCCTCCAGGTGGGGTGTGATTAGCCGGTACAAGCCGTTTTGGAAATCTGCCCCTTGTGACATCACATCTAGGTGTCCACCTAGATGTGTGACGGATAGATGAGCAACGTTTGCTACAGTCCACTGGGTTGGGCTGGGCTGGTAGACTGATCTATCCAGCACACATCACAGGTGGACACGCCCACCTGTGATGTCATAAGGGGCAGATTTCCAAAACAGCTTGTAACGGCTGATCCCAGCACACCTGGTGGCATGCCATGGGACCTTTAAGAGGAACTGGTAACCCTGGTCCGGCCACTCGCTAACCCTGAATATACTGATCACCACCACTCTCTAACCCTGAATATACTGATCACCACCACTCTCTAACCCTGAATATACTGATCACCACCACTCTCTAACCCTGAATATACTGATCACCACCACTCTCTAACCCTGAATATACTGATCACCAGCACTCTCTAACCCTGAATATACTGATCACCAGCACTCTCTAACCCTGAATATACTGATCACCACCACTCTCTAACCCTGAATATACTGATCACCACCACTCTCTAACCCTGAATATACTGATCACCAGCACTCTCTAACCCTGAATATACTGATCACCAGCACTCTCTAACCCTGAATATACTGATCACCAGCACTCTCTAACCCTGAATATACTGATCACCAGCACTCTCTAACCCTGAATATACTGATCACCACCACTCTCTAACCCTGAATATACTGATCACCAGCACTCTCTAACCCTGAATATACTGATCACCAGCACTCTCTAACCCTGAATATACTGATCACCAGCACTCTCTAACCCTGAATATACTGATCACCAGCACTCTCTAACCCTGAATATACTGATCACCAGCACTCTCTAACCCTGAATATACTGATCACCAGCACTCTCTAACCCTGAATATACTGATCACCAGCACTCTCTAACCCTGAATATACTGATCACCAGCACTCTCTAACCCTGAATATACTGATCACCAGCACTCTCTAACCCTGAATATACTGATCACCACCACTCTCTAACCCTGAATATACTGATCACCACCACTCTCTAACCCTGAATATACTGATCACCAGCACTCTCTAACCCTGAATATACTGATCACCACCACTCTCTAACCCTGAATATACTGATCACCAGCACTCTCTAACCCTGAATATACTGATCACCACCACTCTCTAACCCTGAATATACTGATCACCACCACTCTCTAACCCTGGATATACTGATCACCACCACTCTCTAACCCTGGATATACTGATCACCACCACTCTCTAACCCTGGATATACTGATCACCACCACTCTCTAACCCTGAATATACTGATCACCACCACTCTCTAACCCTGAATATACTGATCACCACCACTCTCTAACCCTGAATATACTGATCACCATCACTCTCTAACCCTGAATATACTGATCACCAGCACTCTCTAACCCTGAATATACTGATCACCACCACTCTCTAACCCTGAATATACTGATCACCACCACTCTCTAACCCTGAATATACTGATCACCATCACTCTCTAACCCTGAATATACTGATCACCAGCACTCTCTAACCCTGAATATACTGATCACCACCACTCTCTAACCCTGAATATACTGATCACCACCACTCTCTAACCCTGAATATACTGATCACCACCTCTCTCTAACCCTGAATATACTGATCACCACCACTCTCTAACCCTGAATATACTGATCACCACCACTCTCTAACCCTGAATATACTGATCACCACCACTCTCTAACCCTGAATATACTGATCACCACCACTCTCTACCCCTGAATGACAACAAAATACACACCAATCTCCAACAACACACACAATACACGGCCACATAAAAACACACACACACAAGTGCGTGTTTACATGCATTTATAAACACGCACATACACACAAATCTCCAGAAGCACACTGATTTGCAGCCACATGCCCGGGCCCACGCGGCCCGCCTGTGAGATAGCGCGGGGGTGTGGTCGGTCCGCCCAGCAGAGTCAACACGGCCAGACGGCCCTTAGGCCACCGGGGATAAGCTTAGTCTGGCCTGATAACCCGTATCTCCCCTGTTGGGCCACGGTCCACACACACGATCAGCTGTCACGCCTGGCTCAGCTACGGTGTACTGCTGAGAAAATCAGCCGCACCACGGGATAGGCAGTCAACTCACTGTTCAGAGGTGATGGCTAGCTGCTGGGTTAGCGATGGTCGGTTGAGGTGTTGTGTTAGAGATGGTAAGTTTAGGTGTTGGTTAAACCTGCAGTATTTAGGTTCTCTCATTAGCCGCCTCCAGTGGTTTGAATTGTAGCTACAGATAGAGTTCCATACGTTACTGGTTTGGAGGCCAGTCATTACAATTACAATTACACGCATTTATACGCATTTATCCAAAGCGACTTACATTGGTTAATACACACATTGACACACCATGCAAGGCGACAGCCAGCTCGTCAGGAGCAGTTAGGGTTAAGTGTCTTGCTCGGGGACACACCAACACTCAAACCCTAGGCACGCGTGCACCTGGCAGCAAAATCATTGGCACACTATTATTATTATGGAAAAAAAAATGTCCATAATTTTTTTCCTCCCAGTGCAAATATGTTTAAATGAGTTACTGAAAGCAGTGTTCTGAAATGGGATCAATTGATAGTTTTTAAACCTATGTTGTGAGTAATACAGTAGAAAGTATTCAAAATATTGTTGCAAGTGGCCTGTATGCATCGCCTTCACATGGTTTTAAAAAGCTGTACATGTCTTAAAGATATTGATGTGGATAGTTCCAACATTCTCATATATTCTCGTTTTTTACATTTCTCACAGTGCAAATATCTTTTTGAATGAGTTTCTGAAAGTGGTGTTTTAAGATGGGAAATATGTAATTATAATTTGTAAGCCCATTTTGCAAATATAACAACAACAAAAAACATTTAAAATGTTGATGCATGATTGTGGACTATATGGAAATAAATTCCAAGTCTTCATAATTCAGCTTAATATTCAATATATTGTTGCTTAAGGCGCACTCATTGACGAGAAAATGTCAAACTGGCACTGCATGTCGAAAAGGTTGCTGAGGTAAACCATTCTGTTACAGCACAAGTCTCTCTCTCTCTCTCTCTCTCTCTCTCTCTCTCTCTCTCTCTCTCTCTCTCTCTCTCTCTCTCTCTCTCTCTCTCGGCCAATGAGAGAGGAGGGTGTGGTAGGAGCGAGAGAGAGAGAGAGAGCATGACAAAGAGGAAGACATTGAGCCGATTTGCACTGAGGAGGACAGACTGGTTCCCCAGCAGGGAGCGTTACCGTGGCAACATGAAGCTATGCGCATAGTGTTTAGCCGCCGCAATCTCAGCACATGTGACCCCCGATGGACAGCAGGACCGCGCCGCCGACGCTAGCAGAGGAGGCTACCTAGCTGCCCGGACCCCGACACCTGAACAGGTGAGCCCCTACTGAATGACCTTTGACCTGTCCGTACACCCTAACCTCCCCCAGGGAGAGATGGACTGACGGACGTCCTATTGCCTGACTTATCAGAGGACCTGAGCACGCATTTAGTATTTAAAAAGAAGGTCCTATATAACAGAAAGCCTGATGGTTCAACTACTACTAACCACTCAGTCAACTACTAACCACTCAGTCAACTAGTACTACTGACCACTCAGTCAACTACTAACCACTCAGTCAACTAGTACTACTGACCACTCAGTCAACTACTAACCACTCAGTCAACTACTAACCACTCAGTCAACTACTAACCACTCAGTCAACTAGTACTACTGACCACTCAGTGAACTACTAACCACTCAGTCAACTATTACTACTGACCACTCAGTCAACTACTAACCACTCAGTCAACTAGTACTACTGACCACTCAGTCAACTACTAACCACTCAGTCAACTACTAACCACTCAGTAAACTACTAACCACTCAGTCAACTACTACTACTAACCACTCAGTCAACTAGTACTACTGACTACTCAGTCAACTATTAACCACTCAGTCAACTTCTAACCACTCAGTCAACTACTAACCACTCAGTTGACTACTAACCACTCAGTCAACTACTGACCACTCAGTCAACTACTAACCACTCAGTCAACTACTGATCACTCAGTCAACTACTGACCACTCAGTCAACTACCAACCACTCAGTCAACTACTAACCACTTAGTCAACTACTAACCACTCAGTCAACTATTACTACTAACCACTCAGTCAACTACTACTAACCACTCAGTCAACTACTAACCACTCAGTCAACTAGTACTACTGACCACTCAGTCAACTACTAGCCACTCAGTCAACTACTACTAACCACTCAGTCAACCACTACTAACCACTCAGTCAACTACTAACCACTCAGTCAACTATTACTACTAACCACTCAGTCAACTACTACTAACCACTCAGTCAACTACTAACCACTCAGTCAACTAGTACTACTGACCACTCAGTCAACTACTAACCGCTCAGTCAACTACTAACCACTCAGTCAACTAGTACTCAGCCACTGAGTGGGGTGTGTGTGTGTTTGTGTGTGTTAGGCCGTGTGAGAGTGTGTGTGTGTGTTTGTGTGTGTTAGGCCGTGTGAGAGTGTGTGTGTGTGTGTGTGAGTGTGTGGGGGTGAGAGTGTGTGTGTGTGTGTGTGTGTGAGTGTGTGTGTGACAGTGGGTTGGGTCGTGTTGTTTTGGGGCAACAGAGCGACACCAACTGAGGTGAGGAAACTATGTTGACGGACAGGTCCGGCCACATCCCACCGAGGGGGCGGGCCCATAGGAAACCATCATGCTGTTGTGTGTGTGTGTGTGTGTGTGTGTGTGTGTGTGTGTGTGTGTGTGTGTGTGTGTGTATATAGATATCTCTATACGTTAAGTATCTATACATATGTACGTATACACACTGGAGTATCACACACATGGCTGGATCATGCCTGTGTGTGTGTGTGTGTGTGTGTGTGTGTGTGTGTGTGTGTGTGTGTGTGTGTGTGTGTGTGTGTGTGTGTGTGTGTGTTAGTAAGGCATTGTCTCTGGCCGTTCTGAGGAGGGAACACCCATCGTCATAGTGATCACAAAGGTCAGCGTGTTGGAGACGCCGTCGGCCGTGGGGCGAGCGCAAACGCCGCCGCCATATTGGAACCAAATACCAGTAAAGGAGGAGTGGTTACCAGTAAAGGAGGACTGGCTCCCAGTAAAGGAGGACTGGCTCCCAGTAAAGGAGGACTGGCTCCCAGTAAAGGAGGACTGGCTCCCAGTAAAGGGGGAGTGGCTCCCAGTAAAGGAGGACTGGCTCCCAGTAAAGGGGGAGTGGCTCCCAGTAAAGGAGGACTGGCTCCCAGTAAAGGGGGAGTGGCTCCCAGTAAAGGAGGACTGGCTCCCAGTAAAGGAGGACTGGCTCCCAGTAAAGGAGGAGTGGTTACCAGTAAAGGAGGACTGGCTCCCAGTAAAGGAGGAGTGGTTACCAGTAAAGGAGGACTGGCTCCCAGTAAAGGAGGAGTGGTTACCAGTAAAGGAGGACTGGCTCCCAGTAAAGGGGGAGTGGTTACCAGTAAAGGAGGACTGGCTCCCAGTAAAGGAGGAGTGGTTACCAGTAAAGGAGGACCGGCTCCCAGTAAAGGGGGAGTGGTTACCAGTAAAGGGGGAGTGGTTACCAGTAAAGGAGGACTGGCTCCCAGTAAAGGGGGAGTGGTTACCAGTAAAGGGGGAGTGGTTACCAGTAAAGGGGGAGTGGTTACCAGTAAAGCTCTGTTTACACCTCTCCACTCATTGAAATAAGTCTCTTATTAACCGGCTTGTACCGGCGGGGGGGGGGGGGGCTGAAGGGGAGGAGGTGCAGCCGGAACTAACCAACATTTCTGCTCACAATTACATCAATTATCATCTCCAGTAGTTATCAGAGCTTCGCGTTTCATCACGTTTTCATGAATTCCTGACTTACTCTTTATATTCGTTCCCTGGGGCTGTGGTCCTGGGGTCCTAAGGCTGTGGTCCTGGGGCTGCGGTCCTGGGGTCCTAAGGCGGTGGTCCTGGGGCTGCGGTCCTGGGGTCCTAAGGCTGTGGTCCTGGGGCTGCGGTCATGGGGTCCTATGGCTGTGGTCCTGGGGCTGCGGTCCTGGGGTCCTAAGGCTGTGGTCCTGGGGCTGCGGTCCTCCAGTACAGTGGTCAAGTGGGAGCACTCGGAAAAGAAAATGGCGGCGACAGAGTTAACTTTAGCGAAAAGACTTTGGATGGTACAAAGAAGGGGGGAGATAATAATTCCAGAGACGATGGCCGCTGGAAACCGTAATCAAAACCAAGCTAAAGATTTGTCACCACGTTGTCCACGTCGACAGTTAAACATACCGATATGGAGAAGATCAGCTTACATGTTGTACGCTAGCTGGGTCTGAAACCTGAACCAAAACACGTCGAGTCTGAGATAGTGTCTCTGAAGTAATGTTCGTCCTAATGGAAGATATATTGGCTATGGATAATGTGAAATAATATGATTTATATCTTATATTACGGTGAAACCACCCACCTAATTCACCACAGAATCGGTCGTCGTTATTCACCGATCTGTTATTTTCCCGCCTCGCACCCAACTGTTCCCAACTGGTCCCAACTGGATCCAACTGGTCCGAACTGCTCCCGTCCTCGTGAAACAGCATGCCTGTCACTAATACAATATGCTTATCATGAACATTCATTACATTAACATTTACATTCAGGGCGTTAAGCAGATGCTTTTCTCCAGGGCGACTTACAATAAGTCCATTTGTCAGAAGAAAGAGAAACAACAATATATCTCTGTGGGAACAGTAAGGATGTTCATACAACCAAGTGCCAAGCACTAACCATCGCTAGGTTAACCCATTCTCCGTATACAACAGAGATGGCTAGGGTAAGATGCTACAACATGCTAAGTACTGTTTTTAAGTGCAACGACGTACAACATATAATAAGTGTGTTCATTAAGTGCCAGGACGTATAACAAACAATAACACTTTAAGCTAAGTTTATAAGTCGATTGAGAAATGATGTCATCACGTTATATTACCTTTCATAAATGCCCACTGATATGCAATCCTACAGCAGAAACTGTATCAGCAGATCACAAATACACTTTTAGGGTTGATTTTAGACTGTGGAAGAGGGGTCACTGATATTAATAGTACTGAGTCCAATACAAAACTAAATTAACTATAGTTTATTTTTCTGCTTCGTCATGTCGTCCCACCGGTTAAACAACTCCATTGTTTCCTTGAATAGAGCGTCTGGGAGTGTGTTTACCCAGCAGTAGGTAAGAGGCTGTTGCTGAATGATCTCAAAATAGAATTCCTTGAGTATCTGTGTGAGGATTTGCATGTGGCCGTGTGATGGTGTGTTAAGTATAAGTAAAGCTTGGAGGTGGAATGTGGTCGCATGCTGGTGGTACGTTTAGCGGGTACAAGAGTCCTAACTCAAGTTCAGTGGAAGGCTGACAAGGTCAAAGACCACTGTCTGATATACCCTGCTGACATGACAAGGTCAAAGACCACTGTCTGATATACCCTGCTGACATGACAAGGTCAAAGACCACTGTCTGATATACCCTGCTGACATGACAAGGTCAAAGACCACTGTCTGATATACCCTGCTGACATGACAAGGTCAAAGACCACTGTCTGATATACCCTGCTGACCTGAGTGCCCCCCCTCCCTCTCCCTACAGGATGACTTCTAACTCCACAGACGACAGATGTGCATCAGGAGACAACTTATGTGGTGAGTCCCATGTGATCTTCCTCCTCCTACTTCCCTCTCCTCCTCGTCTACCCTCCTCCTACTCTCTCCTCTTCGTCTATCATCCTCCCCCTCCTCCTCCTCGTCCCTCGGCTGTCCTCTGACTGGTGGACACCACTGGGCCGGAGGACAGATCTCCTGAACTCCTCATGGAAACCAGTTCTGAGAGCAGACCCATCCAGACTCCGAGGGTCGGGGAGATCCCGCATTCCTCTGGATGAACATCGCTGCAGTTCATATACTGGAAGTGTCCTTCTGGAGCGCTTACCGTTCTCCATCTCCTTATCTTATCTGTGTCTTCACGGCTCAACGCCGTCTGATCCCCCGCCTCGCCCTCAGGGGAGGAAGTGGAATCAAGCGTTGTCTGTCACGTCAGTGAGACACGTGAGGAATGAGGACCAGCAGGTGGATCTCTTCAGAGGAGTCTCTCTCCTCATTCCTGAAGGCGTGTGTCAGAGCTGTCCTCTAATGGCTGGTTCAGGCCACACGATTCTCAGACATTCCTCCACGATTTAACATGTCACACTATACGATCACAGATCCAGGAAATCGGGCCTTGTCTCGTCGTAAGACTGGCCACACTACACGATTCGAGGGTGCGATGCTCTCTACTTTGTATCATTCACGTTTGCAAGATATTTAGAAAATCTAAGGTTTAGAACTAACATAAATGCTTTTTACATTTTTGTCATAAAGATTCCAGTAGTTTTTATATCTGCTCAATGCAGCAATTCTTCACAGTAGTTGTGTTGCGCGTGACATGAACGATACAAAGTAGACGCAGCAACAACGTAGCCTAGCAACAGCGTCAACAATGGATCCCGAGTGCCTAGCACGAGGCATTATGCTGGCCGTCCTCTGCACAGAGACGGAAAGGAAGAAAAAGAAGAAAAGATTGTGGACTCGTTCTTGGGTTGCACGAAGAGGAGAGCTCGGGACGTCAGTGCTACATACCGAACTGGAGGTAATGTTTTATGAACATAATAAGTTGATCACTGCGCGTGAGCTCCAGCTGTTCGCGGGGTTCTCTCATGCCACTGTTCGCGGGGTTCCCTCACGCCACTGGGGGTGGGGTTCCCTCATGTCAACGATGGATACTTCATGCGATTCCCCAAAAAATTCTGACATGCCGAACTTTTCTTCGTGGGGTTTTCGAACGTCGCAGACGAAAACATCGCAGATCGCAAGCATGTCACATTACAAGACCTCGTCTCGTCGCCGACCTTTCAAAATCGTGTACGATTCGCAAATTTGTCTGCGACGAAAGAATCGGGGCAAAATCGGGCTGAAATCGTGTAGTCTGAACCAGCCATAAGGGGGCGGAGCCCGGCCACAGCCAGCCCCGAGAATGCCTCTTACTGGGACAAGGAGACATTATGATGCAATGTAGGGTCTGGGGCCCCTGGGGACAGAAGACTGGGTCTGGGGCCCCTGGTGAGAGAAGGACCCTGGGTCTGGGGCCCCTGGTGAGAGAAGGACCCTGGGTCTGGCGCCCCTGGTGACAGAAGGACCCTGGGTCTGGGGCCCCTGGTGACAGAAGGACCCTGAGTCTGGGGCCCCTGGTGACAGAAGGACCCTGGGTCTGGGGCCCCTGGTGACAGAAGGACCCTGGGTCTGGGGCCCCTGGTGACAGAAGGACCCTGGGTCTGGGGCCCCTGGTGACAGAAGGACCCTGGGTCTGGGGCCCCTGGTGACAGAAGGACCCTGATTCTGGGGCACTGGTCCCTGTCGACCTACAAGAAGGGTCCTCCTCCTCCTCCTCCTCCTCCTCAAGTCAACCCTCCTAGAAGAGTCCTCTCTCTCTTCATCCTCCACCAATCACAATCATCGTCCAATCATGGCCTGCCTCTCTTAACAATTAACCCATCACTTCCTGTCTCCCCCCCTCCCTCAGTGGTCCGGGTCTACGAACAGGAAGTGATCATTGTGCCCGTCCTGCTCCTATTTGCCTCCGCCGCCACCCTGCTGGCCGTCTGCCTGCTGCGGGGCTGCCCCCCCCGCCGGGGCCCCGCCCCCCAGCGCGACCCCCCACGGCCGACGCTCCGGAGGTCGCGGAGGCCGGACCGGGGGCGGGACTTGCAGGGCATTGACGGTGAGTGCCTGCCACTGATTGGTTGTTACCGCGGGGGTCGACGCGCTCGTCAAAAGACCCCCGTGCCGAACCCGTGGTCACGCGGCGTGACGGTACGGCCGCCGCCGCCGCAGGGCTCTGGGTCTCTAGTGGGACCCCGCCGCCGCAGGGCTCTGGGTCTCTAGTGGGAGGACCCCGCCGCCGCAGGGCTCTGGGTCTCTAGTGGGAGGACCCCGCCGCCGCAGGGCTCTGGGTCTCTAGTGGGACCCCGCCGCCGCAGGGCTCTGGGTCTCTAGTGGGACCCCGCCGCCGCAGGGCTCTGGGTCTCTAGTGGGAGGACCCCGCCGCCGCAGGGCTCTGGGTCTCTAGTGGGAGGACCCCGCCGCCGCAGGGCTCTGGGTCTCTAGTGGGAGGACCCCGCCGCCGCAGGGCTCTGGGTCTCTAGTGGGAGGACCCCGCCGCCGCAGGGCTCTGGGTCTCTAGTGGGACCCCGCCGCCGCAGGGCTCTGGGTCTCTAGTGGGACCCCGCCGCCGCAGGGCTCTGGGTCTCTAGTGGGAGGACCCCGCCGCCGCAGGGCTCTGGGTCTCTAGTGGGACCCCGCCGCCGCAGGGCTCTGGGTCTCTAGTGGGACCCCGCCGCCGCAGGGCTCTGGGTCTCTAGTGGGACCCCGCCGCCGCAGGGCTCTGGGTCTCTAGTGGGACCCCGCCGCCGCAGGGCTCTGGGTCTCTAGTGGGAGGACCCCGCCGCCGCAGGGCTCTGGGTCTCTAGCGGGACCCCGCCGCCGCAGGGCTCTGGGTCTCTAGTGGGACCCCGCCGCCGCAGGGCTCTGGGTCTCTAGTGGGAGGACCCCGCCGCCGCAGGGCTCTGGGTCTCTAGTGGGAGGACCCCGCCGCCGCAGGGCTCTGGGTCTCTAGTGGGACCCCGCCGCCGCAGGGCTCTGGGTCTCTAGTGGGAGGACCCCGCCGCCGCTGGGCTCTGGGTCTCTAGTGGGAGGACCCCGCCGCCGCAGGGCTCTGGGTCTCTAGTGGGACCCCGCCGCCGCAGGGCTCTGGGTCTCTAGTGGGAGGACCCCGCCGCCGCAGGGCTCTGGGTCTCTAGCGGGACGCTGGAGGAAGAGACGTTTACCTTTAAGGCGTTCAGCAGCGCTTTAACCAGAGCCACTTATAATGAGTCCATTAGACAGAGGAAGAGAAACAACGATATAACTCTGTGGGTACAGTGAGGGTGTACATCAGCCTGGCTAACGCCAGACCTCATCTCAATCCACATTGAGATGAGGTCTGGGAACCACGCATTCATTTTCTCGTATTTGAGGCGTGGTTAACGATTGCCCGAAGCCATTTATCGGGCGCTACGAATGTCTATCATATGAGTCTGTATGTAGCTCAGAGCCAATCGTATCATTTATACCAGATGAGGTATGTAGAGCGACAGAAATTAAATGAGGAAGAAGACGATGGGTGTGAAGCATAGACGCCGTCATCGTCTTGCCGTCCCTCCCCGTTCTCTGATTGGTTCCCTGTCTCAGGCGAAAATCTGACCCATGGAATCCAGGCTGCCTAGCAGCACCAATTGCAAAGCACTTACTATCACTAGGTTAACCGATTCCCAGTACACAACACAGATAGCTAGGTTAACCCATTCCCGGTATACAACAGATAGCTAGGTTAACCCATTCCCCGTACACAAGACAGAAAGCTAGGTTAACCCATTCCCCGTATACAACACAGATAGCTAGGTTAACCCATTCCCCGTACACATCACAGATAGCTAGGTTAACCCATTCCCCGTATACAACACAGATAGCTAGGTTAGCCCATTCCCAGTATACAACACAGATAGCTAGGTTAACCCATTCCCCGTACACAACACAGATAGCTAGGTTAACCCATTCCCAGTATACAACACAGATAGCTAGGTTAACCCATTCCCCGTACACAACACAGATAGCTAGGTTAACCCATTCCCAGTATACAACACAGATAGCTAGGTTAACCTATTCCCGGTATACAACAGATAGCTAGGTTAACCCATTCCCCGTACACAAGACAGAAAGCTAGGTTAACCCATTCCCCGTATACAACACAGATAGCTAGGTTAACCCATTCCCCGTACACATCACAGATAGCTAGGTTAACCCATTCCCTGTACACAACACAGATAGCTAGGTTAACCCATTCCCAGTATACAACACAGATAGCTAGGTTAACCCATTCCCCGTATACAACACAGATAGCTAGGTTAACCCATTCCCCGTATACAACACAGATAGCTAGGTTAACCCATTCCCCGCACACAACACAGATAGCTAGGTTAACCCATGCCCCGTGTACAACACAGATAGCTAGGTTAACCCATTCCCGGTATACAACAGATAGTTAGGTTAACCCATTCCCCGTGTACAACACAGATAGCTAGGTTAACCCATTCCCCGTATACAACACAGATAGCTAGGTTAACCTATTCCCCGTATACAACAGATAGCTAGGTTAACCCATTCCCCGTACACAACACAGATAGCTAGGTTAACCCATTCCCCGCACACAACACAGATAGCTAGGTTAACCCATGCCCCGTGTACAACACAGATAGCTAGGTTAACCCATTCCCGGTATACAACAGATAGCTAGGTTAACCCATTCCCCGTGTACAACACAGATAGCTAGGTTAACCCATTCCCCGTATACAACACAGATAGCTAGGTTAACCTATTCCCCGTATACAACAGATAGCTAGGTTAACCCATTCCCCGTACACAACACAGATAGCTAGGTTAACCCATTCCCCGTACACAACACAGATAGCTAGGTTAACCTATTCCCTGTATACAACACAGATAGCTAGGTTAACCTATTCCCCGTATACAACAGATAGCTAGGTTAACCCATGCCCCGTTTACAACACAGATAGCTAGGTTAACCCATTCCCCGTACACAACACAGATAGCTAGGTTAATCTATTCCCGTATACAACAGATAGCTAGGTTAACCTATTCCCCGTATACAACACAGAGAGCTAGGTTAACCCATTCCCCGTACACAACACAGATAGCTAGGTTAACCTATTCCCGTATACAACAGATAGCTAGGTTAACCTATTCCCGTATACAACAGATAGCTAGGTTAACCCATTCCCCGTACACAACACAGATAGCTAGGTTAACCCATTCCCCGTATACAACAGATAGCTAGGTTAACCCATGCCCCGTACACAACACAGAGGGGAGTCCAGGTGAACTCTGATCATGACATGGGCGAGTTGCCCCCCCCGCCCTGGGCTGCCCTCTGACCTCTACCTGTCTGTCTACCTGTCTGTCCCCCCAGCCCCCGAGGAACTCAACGTCATGGAGCATGAGGTGATCCAGATGCCCCTCCACCCGGTCCAGCAGGCCCCGCCCCTCTGCCCCTCCGACCACATCTACACCGTCATGTGATTGGTTCGGGAGCTCGGAACGTTCCGGGACCCGCCGTACACCGGTGGCCTGCCATTGGACGAGAGCGGTTCAAACTTTGCCGTGCGACAGTTGGTCCTTTGGACGAATGTCTGGACCCGTCGCCATGACTACAGCGGCCATTCTAAAGACGTTATGCGGCTTTGGAGACCAGTTGCTGTACTGTACATTAAAGATATATATTATATATGATTATAAAAGATTAATATATGAAGTGCACACATCTACCGTTTTTAATATATGTATATGTAGCCCAAAGAACAATTATTGTTTAACATTTTGTAATGATATGTATTGTATCTTATAACAAAAGGGTTATAAGATAATTATATTCTAATATAATAACCTGCTGTAATGCTGATTGCTACCACTGGGGGCGATGGTCGATGGGATCCATCAGTTAAGGATCAGCTGTGGGAGTTTATGGAGGACTTAACGTCATAACCATGCAGCTAGTGGGTGATCCCGACAGCCTCTCTGATTAGATAGTTCTACTCATGTCAAACCATCTCATCAGAGACGCCATTGGCTGGTTTGATTCGATACGATTCAGTTTTCCCTTAACTCACCATCTCAGTTATGGGTTAGCTTAAAACAGTTAAGGGATTCTGTAAGACAGTTTAGGGATGGTGTAAGACAGTTAAGGGATTGTGTAAGACCGTCAAGGGTTTGTGTAAGATAGTTTAGGGATCGTGTAAGACAGTGGTCAACAGAAGGTGTGTTCTGTAGAGGTGTGTGTGAGGTGGATGGTTGATTTTTAACAAAAAAAAGGCAAACCATTTCATAAACGCTTGCATAATTTTGCACTATTTAATTTGACTTACGACTTGTATCTAGATGGTGCAATTTGATTTTTGGAAATAAATAAAATAACATTAATTTAAAAAATAATCCCTCTAATAACTCAGAACTAAAGACTTGTTCTAGAACAATGCATTGACTCCCAAAAGAAAGAACACAACTGTTATAGAATTGTTATCAGTGTCGTTTATTTCATGACAATAATTTACGTATTTCTTCTAACCCTTCATTATCGATTCAAATCTCTCCCTCAAACCTCGGTTTCTTCCTAGCTTTGTGTTCTTCTGAAAACATTACGATTTTGTGGCGTTTGGAAAGGTTTCGAGCATTGAGGCGTTTCTGTTGATGACAAAACGTTTCATCGGACCGGGAGTTCACCCGGAGCTGCTACAAAGTGCTTCAAACCCTATCGAACTTCCCTTAAGATTGGAAAACTATGTTGGGGTTATTCAGTCATTTTCCGAAATTACTTTTGAATTAAATCACAGAGATGATACACAAGATGAGGCTTGAAATATCAAGAGGAACTTTAAATGTAAACACTAACATTGATTATTACCATTTGGAAAAAAACGGTTAGCATTTGTAACCGCTCACTGCTAGCAAAGCTAGCTAACACTAGAAATGTATGGATAAATATATAAATACACAGTTCTATCCCACAGAGCTCTAGGGAAGACAAAAACCCTTTCTTCGTTCCGGCTGTTTGTAGCCCACGGCAGCTGCTACCGCCGCTGGTTGGATTCTCACAAAAGGCAACTAATGTTGACGTCAAGCATAAGTCGTAAAAAAGTTCAGATATAAAATAGAAGCGATGAGATGAAAAGCAGTTTTCAAAAGAAGACGTTTCTTCGTCTAGAACAATAGAGGCTACTAAAGAAGGCCACCAAGTTGACAGATAGCATAAAAAAGTTATTTCTTTACAGCTTAAACAAGGCAGTGAGACAAGCAACATGGGTTCAAACATTACAACACAAAGGAGACACCCCCCCCCCCCCCAGATCGCCCGTGGCGACAGGCAGGTCTGAGCCCCCCCCCCCTCCTCACGACCACCTGTAGCGGCATGCGGGTTCGCCCCCCCCCCAAACGGCCCCACTCCCCCGGGATTAGAACTACAAACCAAGCTAACACGTTGGCGTCGCAGTGGGACTTCCAGAACAGGAAGTGACGGACGGTAACGGAGGGAAACCCTCCAGATCGTTTCCTACCGGGTGTAGGATCGCCGGAGGAGGAGTTGCGTTTTTTTTTTGAAGAAATCCTACATTTACGTAAAAGAAAGAAGGAAGCCATCTGCGTTTTACTCGCCGTGTTAATCAGGACATGGCGCCGTCGTACAGCCCACTTCCTGTGGACCGCAGCGCAATCGGATTGGCCAAGGACCGGGGAGTCCGGACCAATCCGGTATCAGTCTCTGAGAGTGTTAATGTGGGCACAGATCTTGAGGGCGGGACCTAGCTTGATGTTCATGGTGGACATGAGGTGCTCCTCTCTGAGTAGCAGGAGCGCCTGTCCGTCAATCTCCTGGGACAGGAAGTGTGAGCTCAACTCCTCACAGCCTGACAGGAAGCATGAGAGGAAGAGGAGGAGGAAGAGGAGGATGAAGGTGAGAGCGGGGAGGAGGGAAAAGGAGGATGAGTAGAAGAGACAATAAGTCTACAATTCAATATTATAATCAATAACCAGATACAGATAATTACACTGTTAAAAAGACCAAAGACTCAGCCAAGTATGAATATAGTCCCATACACAGACTCCATAATTAGGAGGGTTGTTGTAGTTTAGGAGTATAATCCTTTTTACATTCATTCATTTTATTAGTGTATACATACAAATGAATACAAATCCTATTTATATTTAATATGTTTCTAAATGAAGATGTGTGTTTATAAAGATGGATATGTTTGATATGAAGAGTTGCCGACCTTGCAGAGAGGAAATGAACTGAGACACTTCTGCCACACTCCAGTGGGCAGGGCTAGCAGGGCCGTCCAATGGGAGTGGAGGAGGGGGCGGGGCCTGTGTGCAGGAAGGAGAGTTGGCGGGAGATAGTGACATGGGCTCATCTTCCTCGTCTTCGTCCTCGTCATCTTCTTCCTCGTCGACGCTGGAACCGTCGTCTGATTGGCTAGAGTCTGAGCGGCACTGGGGGGGGGGGGGGGGGGGAAAGATAACATCATGAAACCCCCACCCTACAGATTGCATACATAAGAACGCAGCCTCTCCTTCCTGTTTGAGCCGGTCTGCTCTGGTTCCTGCCTGCAGACCAGGCGGCCCATTGGAGACCCCTGGAGAGAAACAGGGCCCCCACAGCCCTGAGAGACCCCAGAGCCACCTGGACAGGTAACCTCTGAGCCCACCTGGGCAGGTAACCTCTGACCTCACCTGGACAGGTAACCTCTGAGTCCACCTGGGCAGGTAACCTCTGAGCCCACCTGGGCAGGTAACCTCTGACCTCACCTGGACAGGTAACCTCTGAGCCCACCTGGGCAGGTAACCTCTGACCTCACCTGGACAGGTAACCTCTGAGCCCACCTGGGCAGGTAACCTCTGACCTCACCTGGACAGGTAACCTCTGAGCCCACCTGGACAGGTAACCATTGGCCTCACATTAACCTGTGAACTATGTCCTCACCTGAACGGGTGACCTATGTCCTCACATTAACCTGTGAACTATTTCCTCACCTGGATGGGTAACCTATGACCTCGCATTAAGCTGTGACCTATGACCTCACCTGGGCAGGTAGGGCGCGGCCAGCGATCCGTGCGCTGGCGATCTCCGAGCTGGTCCTGTGGGGGACCCGTCTCCTAGCAACCACTCCTTCCCCGTCCGAGTGGTGACCTTGGGGGTGATGATGGCGACCTTGACCCTGGCCGTGACCCTGGCTGTGTTTCAGGCGGAAGCTGACGTTGTACCTGAGGACGATCACAACCAGTTGCTAGGCGACTAGGTGAAGAAATGAGTTGCATGAGGAGTTCTCTACAATGGCTAATTAATAAATGCATCATTTAGCAGATTACTGTGCGTTAATTAGTTGACTATTAATATTATTCTTAAAAGTAAATTGATCACAATTTGAATCAAAAACTGAATCAATACAATATAGAGGTCGTAAGGGGGAAAGGTTGTGGGGGTCAAAGGTTGTAAGGGGCAAAGGTCATGGGGGTCAAAGGTCGTGTGGATAGGGGCTGACCTCTTAGCGCAGGACATGGAGCAGAAGCGGCGGGTTCCTCTGAACTGCCGGGCGGGGGCCAGACTGCCGCAGTACTCACACTTCAACACTAGGGGGCGCCAGAGGGCAGAGGTGAACAGACAGCATAACTTTACATTTACATTTGACATTCAGGGCGTTCAGCAGACACTTTATTCCAAAGCGACTTACAATAAGTCCATTTGTCAGGAGAAAGAAAAACAATATACCTCTGTAAGTACAGTAAGGATGTTCATAGGACCAAGTGCCAAGCACTAACTATCACTAGGTTAACCTATTCCCTATATACAACAAAGATAGCTAGCATAAGATGCTACACCATGCTAAGTGCTGTTTAAGGTTAACTTTACAGCTTCCTTCCAACACAGAACCGTCATGGTGCTTCACACAGACAGGAACAGAAAGGAAGCACTTTTCACAATAGGAGAGAAAAGTAGAGTTTAGAATAATTAGTTTGAGAGTAGAGTAGAATTTAAGGAGCTCTCCAGAGATATACAACGTGTTCCGGTTTAAACTGGTTATTCTGGATTCTGCCCATCGTTATATCAAACTGGGGTTGAAGAGGGTGTCACCTGTTGCTGTGGTTACAGTGTCTGATTGGCTGTTGATGTCTGGACAGTCACTGGTCAATTCCTCCCCGGCTGGCTCCTTCACTGGTCCACAAACCTGTCAATCAAACATATATTTTCTGATTTTGTGCGTTTTAGGCAACAATACAGCTGTCCGTTATCATTATTATAAGTTTTATTCTTGAATTAGACGGAAGCAGAACAGAGATTAACGATCTCTGTCGTTATTTTATAAATGATAAAACAAACTATCAAAAAATACCTTCACAAATAAAGTGGACCAATCAGAGGGACTCACCGGGAATGGCTCCGCCCCTTCCTGTATGACGAAGCCCTCGATAAGGTGAGTGAGCACCTGGGGCTTCACCACCGCCTGGGGGGGGGGTGCCTTCTCCAGCTGGCCGACGCCCACCCGGGTGATGGACAGCGGCAGGGAGGGGGCGGGGGGAGTCAAACCAGGGCCTAGCAGGGGAGAGGGGGAGAGAGATGGGGAGGAAGAGGAGGCAATAAGAAAGGGGGAGGAAGGAGAACAGAGAGGGGGGAGGAAGGGAGGGAGGAGAGAGAGGGGAGGGAGGAGGAGAGAGGGGGGAGGGGGGAGGAGGAGGAGAGGGGGGAGGCGGGAGGGAGTGGGGAGGGAGGAGGAGAGGGGGGAGGAGGAGAGAGAGGGGGGAGGAGGAGGAAGAGAGGGGGGAGGAGGAGGAAGAGAGAGGGGAGGAGGAGAGAGAGAGGGGAGGAGGAGGAAGAGAGGGGGGAGGGAGGAGGAGAGGGGGGAGGCGGGAGGGAGTGGGGGGAGGAGGGGGAAGAGAGGGGGGAGGAGGGGAGGGGGGAGGAGGAGAGAGAGAGGGGGGAGGAGGGGGAAGAGAGGGGGGAGGAGGAGGAAGAGAGGGGGGAGGAGGAGAGAGAGGGGAGGGAGGAGGAGAGAGAGGGGGAGGAGGAGGAAGAGAGGGGGGAGGAGGAGGAAGAGAGGGGGGAGGAGGAGGGAGAGAGGGGAGGAGGAGGAAGAGAGGGGGGAGGGAGGAGGAGAGGGGGGAGGCGGGAGGGAGTGGGGGGAGGAGGGGGAAGAGAGGGGGAGGAGGGGAGGGGGGAGGAGGAGAGAGAGAGGGGGGAGGAGGGGGAAGAGAGGGGGGAGGAGGAGGAAGAGAGGGGGGAGGAGGAGGAAGAGAGGGGGGAGGAGGAGAGAGAGAGGGGAGGGAGGAGGAGAGAGAGGGGGGAGGAGAACAGAGAGGGGGGATGAGGGGAGGGAGGAGAGAGAGGGGGGAGGAGGAGATAGAGGGGGGAGGAGGAGAGAGAGGGGGGAGGAGGAGGGGAGGGGGGAGGAGGAGGAGGAGAGAGTTCCGGTCTTTATCGGGGGTGATGCAGTTGTTTTGGCTAAAGGACCCGTCATGTGACCACAGATCACAGCTGGATTATTGATAATGACTAACAGGTGATCGCTGAGGGTCACGGGGGAAACGACCACAGATCCATGGTTTTACCTGCTTCAACGGCAGTGGTCGAGAGCGCTGACGGAAGATCTCTGATTGGTTGGAGCCGCGCCGGGGCAGGGCCTTCCTCCCCATTGGCCGAGGTGGATTCAGACTTCCTCTTCAACGAGCCAGTCGTCTGCCTCCCCTGGAAACAGTCCCCAAGTGCAGATAGAACCGGACTGAACTCTGCTGCCCTCTAGCGGCCAGAAGAAGCCCAGTGCAGCTTTAAACCAGGGGTTGAGCCAGCAAGGCCTTACTGTACATCTTCAATGTATTACCACCTTATTGTATCATACAAACTTAATAATATATATATATCGTAGTACTCAAAGCCCAGGCTAGCTAACACGAGCTAGCTCCGTACCTGTGTGCTGTGACCTCCCGCCGAGCTGCCATTGGCCGTCACCCCCGGCAACGCTCCCCTCTGGTCGCTGGGCGCCAGGGGAAGGGTCGTGGATGGACGCAGCTGCGAGGAGGACGACGGAGGAGGAAGAGCAGAGGAGGAGGAAGAGGAGGCGCCCACCGGCTGCGAGGAGGATGAGGAGGAGCCGGGTGTCAGGACTCCGTTCTGGCCCCGCCCCCCGCTCTGATTGGCCTGGGGGTGGACATGAGTGACGCGGGCCAACGGCGCCACTTCCTGCGGTGACTGGAGCGCCTTAAGCCCCGCCCCTCGGCACGCCGCGACCCCGCCCTCACGCGAGGCGATGCCCGCCACCACGGTGGGCAGCGGCCCCCCCCGCCCCGCCCCGGGCCTGGGCCAGCGAGCTGCCCAGCGAGCTCTGCCGGGCGCCCACGATCTGCACCGGGATGTGGGGCGGGGCCGGCGGGGGCGTGGCCAGGGAGGAGGGCGGGGCCGGCGGGGGCGTGGCCAGGGAGGAGGGCGGGGCCGGGCGGATGGGCGGCGGCGTGCGTGAGGGCAGCTGGAGGGGGGGCCGGACCCCCTGCGGGCCCTTGGACTGGATGGGGAGGGGCTTCTCGGGGCCCATGGAGGCCTTCTGCAGGGGCTGCACCACCAGGGTCTGGGCCCCCGCCCCCGGCTTCAGGGCCCCCGCCCCCGGCTTCAGGGTCGCCTGGTAACCGTGGGGGGGGGGCACCAGGAGGTGGGTTGCTGTGGCAGCGGCGGTCACCGTGGAGACGGAGCGGGGGCCGTGGAGGAGGAGCTGGGAGAGGGGGACTGAGGGGGAGGCGAGGGGGTGGGCCTTGAGGTGGGCGGGCTGGGGGTAGGAGGGGATCTTGATGTGGGGGAGGGGCTGGGCCCCACCGTGAGAGACTGGGAGGGACACAAACAAAGCATCCCTTTAATAATAATAGCATTCATCACTGGTCTCCCTCTACTGGGCTCTCTTCTGGTCTCACCTGAGTCGGTTTTCTCGAAGGTCTCGGTCTTCACCCCAGGACCCTTAGGGTCCGAGGGTCCTCTCAGAGCCAGGTTCTGGACCTGAAGCAGAGAGACCAGAGTGAGGCTCACACACACACACACACACACACACACACACACACACACACACACACACACACACACACACACACCTGGTCGTTATCTGATTGGATGCCAAAGGAGGAAGTGGCCATCACTTCCTTAATGGGTTGTTGCTGAGCCTGGGGTTGCTGGGTAACGGTTGCCACGGTTGCCGTGTTGCCAGGCATGAAGATGAGCTGGGAGGAGATGGGCGCCCGGAGCGACCGGTTCACCTGAGCAGACACACACCATGACGTCAACGTCAAAGGGTTAAACACACCATAACGTCATCATCAACGAGTTTAACGCCATGACGTCATCATCAAAGGGTTCAACACACCATGACGTCATCATCAAAGAGTTTAACGCCATGACGTCATCATCAAAGGGTTCAACACACCATGACGTCAACATCAAAGGGTTCAACACACCATGACGTCATCATCAAAGAGTTTAACGCCATGACGTCATCATCAAAGGGTTCAACACACCATGACGTCAACGTCAAAGAGTTCAACACACCATGACGTCATCATCAAAGAGTTTAACACCATGACGTCATCATCAAAGAGTTCAACACACCGTGACGTCATCATCAAAGGGTTCAACACACCATGACGTCATCATCAAAGAGTTTAACACCATGACGTCATCATCAAAGAGTTTAACACACCATGACGTCATCAAAGAGTTTAACACCATGACGTCATCATCAAAGAGTTTAGCACACCATGACGTCAACATCAAAGGGTTCAACACACCATGACGTCATCATCAAAGAGTTTAACACCATGACGTCATCATCAAAGAGTTTAACACACCATGACGTCAACATCAAAGGGTTCAACACACCATGACGTCATCATCAAAGGGTTCGACACACCATGACGTCAACATCAAAGGGTTCAACACACCATGACGTCATCATCAAAGAGTTTAACACCATGACGTCATCATCAAAGAGTTTAACACCATGATGTCATCATCAAAGAGTTTAATATCAACTATGACGTCATGGTATTAATAATTAATAATAAAGAGTTTAATATCAACTATGATGTCATGGTATGAATAATGATTAATAGTAAAGAGTTTAATATATAACTATAATGCCATTTATTAATAATAAAGAGCTTAATATTAACTATAATGTCATTTTGTTAATAATATAGAGTTTAATAAACCATGACGTCATCATGGGATCAACTATAATGTCATGGTATTAATAATGATTAATAATAAAGAGTTAAATATATCAACTATAATGTCATTTTATTAATAATGATTAATTATAAAGAGTATAATATCAACTATGATGTCATGGTTTTAATAATGATTAATAATAAATAGTTTAATATAAACTATAATGTCATGGTATTAATAATGATTAATAGTTTACCATCAACTATAATGTCTTTATATATTAATGCATTAATAATAATAGTTTAATAAGGACTAATAACTAAGAGTTTAGTATCAACTAGAATGCCATTAATGTATTAATAATGATTAACAAAGAGTTTAGGATCAACTAGAATGTCGTTAATGTATTAAAAAGGGTTAATAAAGAGTTTAGGATCAACTAGAATGTCATTAATGTATTAATAATGATTAATAAAGAGTTTACTATCAACTAGAATGTCGCTAATGTATTGATAAGGGTTAATAAAGAGTTTACTATCAACTAGAATGTCTTTAATGTATTAATAAGGGTTAATAAAGAGTTTAGGATCAACTAGAATGTCATTAATGTATTAATAAGGGTTGATAAAGAGTTTAGGATCAACTAGAATGTCATTAATGTATTAATAAGGGTTAATAAAGAGTTTAGGATCAACTAGAATGTCATTAATGTATTAATAATGATTAATAAAGAGTTTAGGATCAACTAGAATGTTAATGTATTAATAAGGGTTAATAAAGAGTTTAGAATCAACTAGAATGTCATTAATGTATTAATAAGGATTAATAAAGAGTTTACTATCAACTAGAATGTCGTTAATGTATTAATAAGGGTTAATAAAGAGTTTACTATCAACTAGAATGTCGTTAATGTATTAATAAGGGTTAATAAAGAGTTTAGGATCAACTAGAATGTCATTAATGTATTAATAAGGATTAATAAAGAGTTTACTATCAACTAGAATGTCATTAAAGTATTAATAAGGACTAATAAAGAGTTTACTATCAACTAGAATGTCGTTAATGTATTAATAAGGGTTAATAAAGAGTTTACTATCAACTAGAATGTCATTAAAGTATTAATAAGGACTAATAAAGAGTTTACTATCAACTAGAATGTCGTTAATGTATTAATAAGGGTTAATAAAGAGTTTACTATCAACTAGAATGTCGTTAATGTATTAATAAGGGTTAATAAAGAGTTTAGGATCAACTAGAATGTCATTAATGTATTAATAAGGATTAATAAAGAGTTTACTATCAACTAGAATGTCATTAAAGTATTAATAAGGACTAATAAAGAGTTTACTATCAACTAGAATGTCGTTAATGTATTAATAAGGGTTAATAAAGAGTTTACTATCAACTAGAATGTCATTAAAGTATTAATAAGGACTAATAAAGAGTTTACTATCAACTAGAATGTCGTTAATGTATTAATAAGGGTTAATAAAGAGTTTAGGATCTGACCCTCAGAAACATCTGGCCCTGCCGCCCGGCAGTCCCACTAAGCACCACCGATTGGCTGATGGTTGACGTGGCTGACGGGCCTTGACCAATAGGGCGTGAGCTGGTGATGGCCCCGGCCCCTGAAACGGGAACACTGGACTGGCGGGAGAGAGGAATCCGGACGGTTAGTGGGAACGGATGAACTGGTTCAGCTTTAACCACTACAGTCCACCAGAGTAACCAGTAACATAACCAGTAACATAACCACTACAGTCCACCAGAGTAACCAGTAACATAACCAGTAACATAACCACTACAGTCCACCAGAGTAACCAGTAACATAACCAGTAACATAACCACTACAGTCCACCAGAGTAACCAGTAACATAACCAGTAACATAGCCACTACAGTCCACCAGAGTAACCAGTAACATAACCAGTAAAATAACCACTACAGTCCACCAGAGTAACCAGTAACATAACCAGTAACATAACCATTACAGTCCACCAGAGTAACCAGCAACATAACCAGTAACATAACCACTACAGTCCACCAGAGTAACCAGTAACATAACCAGTAAAATAACCACTACAGTCCACCAGAGTAACCAGTAACATAACCAGTAACATAACCATTACAGTCCACCAGAGTAACCAGCAACATAACCAGTAACATAACCACTACAGTCCACCAGAGTAACCAGTAACATAACCAGTAACATAACCACTACAGTCCACCAGAGTAACCAGTAACATAACCACTACAGTCCACCACAATAACCAGTAACATAACCACTACAGTCCACCAGAGTAACCAGTAACATAACCAGTAACATAACCACTACAGTCCACCAGAGTAACCAGTAACATAACCAGTAACATAACCACTACAGTCCACCAGAGTAACCAGTAACATAACCACTACAGTCCACCACAGTAACCAGTAACATAACCACTACAGTCCACCAGAGTAACCAGTAACATAACCACTACAGTCCACCAGAATAACCAGTAACATAACCACTACAGTCCACCAGAGTAACCAGTAACATAACCAGTAACATAACCACTACAGTCCACCAGAGTAACCAGTAACATAACCACTACAGTCCACCAGAGTAACCAGTAACATAACCAGTAACATAACCACTACAGTCCACCAGAGTAACCAGTAACATAACCAGTAACATAACCATTACAGTCCACCAGAGTAACCAGCAACATAACCAGTAACATAACCACTACAGTCCACCAGAGTAACCAGTAACATAACCAGTAACATAACCATTACAGTCCACCAGAGTAACCAGCAACATAACCAGTAACATAACCACTACAGTCCACCAGAGTAACCAGTAACATAACCAGTAACATAACCACTACAGTCCACCAGAGTAACCAGTAACATAACCAGTAACATAACCACTACAGTCCACCAGAGTAACCAGTAACATAACCACTACAGTCCACCAGAGTAACCAGTAACATAACCACTACAGTCCACCAGAATAACCAGTAACATAACCACTACAGTCCACCAGAGTAACCAGTAACATAACCAGTAACATAACCACTACAGTCCACCAGAGTAACCAGTAACATAACCACTACAGTCCACCAGAGTAACCAGTAACATAACCACTACAGTCCACCAGAGTAACCAGTAACATAACCAGTAACATAACCACTACAGTCCACCAGAGTAACCAGTAACATAACCAGTAACATAACCACTACAGTCCACCAGAATAACCAGTAACATTACCAGTAACATAACCACTACAGTCCACCAGAGTAACCAGTAACATAACCAGTAACATCACCACTACAGTCCACCAGAGTAACCAGTAACATAACCAGTAACATAACCACTACAGTCCACCAGAGTAACCAGTAACATAACAAGTAACATAACCACTACAGTCCAGAGTAACCAGTAACATAACCAGTAACATAACCACTACAGTCCACCAGAGTAACCAGTAACATAACAAGTAACATAACCACTACAGTCCAGAGTAACCAGTAACATAACCAGTAACATAACCACTACAGTCCACCACAGTAACCAGTAACATAACCACTACAGTCCACCAGAGTAACCAGTAACATAACCACTACAGTCCACCAGAATAACCAGTAACATAACCACTACAGTCCACCAGAGTAACCAGTAACATAACCAGTAACATAACCACTACAGTCCACCAGAGTAACCAGTAACATAACCACTACAGTCCACCAGAGTAACCAGTAACATAACCAGTAACATAACCACTACAGTCCACCAGAGTAACCAGTAACATAACCAGTAACATAACCATTACAGTCCACCAGAGTAACCAGCAACATAACCAGTAACATAACCACTACAGTCCACCAGAGTAACCAGTAACATAACCAGTAACATAACCACTACAGTCCACCAGAGTAACCAGTAACATAACCACTACAGTCCACCAGAATAACCAGTAACATAACCACTACAGTCCACCAGAGTAACCAGTAACATAACCAGTAACATAACCACTACAGTCCACCAGAGTAACCAGTAACATAACCAGTAACATAACCACTACAGTCCACCAGAGTAACCAGTAACATAACCACTACAGTCCACCAGAGTAACCAGTAACATAACCACTACAGTCCACCAGAATAACCAGTAACATAACCACTACAGTCCACCAGAGTAACCAGTAACATAACCAGTAACATAACCACTACAGTCCACCAGAGTAACCAGTAACATAACCACTACAGTCCACCAGAGTAACCAGTAACATAACCACTACAGTCCACCAGAGTAACCAGTAACATAACCAGTAACATAACCACTACAGTCCACCAGAGTAACCAGTAACATAACCAGTAACATAACCACTACAGTCCACCAGAGTAACCAGTAACATTACCAGTAACATAACCACTACAGTCCACCAGAGTAACCAGTAACATAACCAGTAACATCACCACTACAGTCCACCAGAGTAACCAGTAACATAACCAGTAACATAACCACTACAGTCCACCAGAGTAACCAGTAACATAACCAGTAACATAACCACTACAGTCCACCAGAGTAACCAGTAACATAACCACTACAGTCCACCAGAGTAACCAGTAACATAACCAGTAACATAACCACTACAGTCCACCAGAGTAACCAGTAACATAACCAGTAACATAACCACTACAGTCCACCAGAGTAACCAGTAACATTACCAGTAACATAACCACTACAGTCCACCAGAGTAACCAGTAACATAACCAGTAACATCACCACTACAGTCCACCAGAGTAACCAGTAACATAACCAGTAACATAACCACTACAGTCCACCAGAGTAACCAGTAACATAACAAGTAACATAACCACTACAGTCCAGAGTAACCAGTAACATAACCAGTAACATAACCACTACAGTCCAGAGTAACCAGTAACATAACCAGTAACATAACCACTACAGTCCACCAGAGTAACCAGTAACATAACCAGTAACATAACCACTACAGTCCACCAGAGTAACCAGTAACATAACCAGTAACATAACCACTACAGTCCACCAGAGTAACCAGTAACATAACCAGTAACATAACCAGTAACATAACCACTACAGTCCACCAGAGTAACCAGTAACATAACCAGTAACATAACCACTACAGTCCACCAGAGTAACCAGTAACATAACCAGTAACATAACCAGTAACATAACCACTACAGTCCACCAGAGTAACCAGTAACATAACCAGTAACAGTAGCACCAGTTAGAGGTCTTATAGCTGGTCAGTAGTGTAGTGTAGAAGTTCTCCCAGTATACTGACAGTGTAGAAGTACTCCCAGTATACTGACAGTGTAGAAGTACTCCCAGTATACTGACAGTGTAGAAGTACTCCCAGTAGTAGATTAGACTGTATAGTAGAAGTGCTAACAGTAATAAAAGCTAACTTACTGCGGTGGTGGTGAGGGGGGAGGAGCTACTGGAGGGACTGGACTGGCGACCAGCAGCTAGACTGGCCTGAGGAGGAGCAGGAGGAGCAGGAGGAGGAGGAGCAGGAGGAGGAGGAGGTCAAACATGTTACACACATCAAACAACAGAAAAAGCAAAGGGAACGTCAGAAAAGCATGATAGCACACCTTTAAGGAGCAGGTAGGGGTTAGACAGTACAGGGTTGAGACAGCACAGGGGTGAGACAGTAGAGGGGTGAGACAGAAGAGGGGTGAGACAGTACAGGGGTTAGACAGTACAGGGGTGAGACAGTAGAGGGGTGAGACAGAAGAGGGGTGAGACAGTACAGGGGTTAGACAGTACAGGGGTGAGACAGAACAGGGGTTAGACAGTAGAGGGGTTAGACAGTACAGGGGTAAGACAGTACAGGGGTTAGACAGTAGAGGGGTGAGACAGTACAGGGGTTAGACAGTACAGGGGTGAGACAGTAGAGGAGTGAGACAGTAGGGGGTGAGACAGTAGAGGGTGAGACAGTAGAGGGTGAGACAGTAGAGGGTGAGACAGTAGAGGGGTGAGACAGTAGAGGGGTGAGCCAGTACAGGGGTTAGACAGTACAGGGGTTAGACAGTACCAGGGTGAGACAGTAGAGGGGTGAGACAGTAGAGGGGTGAGACAGTAGAGGGGTGAGACAGTACAGGGGTTAGACAGTACAGGGGTGAGATAGTACAGGGGTGAGACAGTAGAGGAGTGAGACAGTAGGGGGTGAGACAGTAGAGGGTGAGACAGTAGAGGGTGAGACAGTAGAGGGTGAGACAGTAGAGGGGTGAGACAGTAGAGGGGTGAGCCAGTACAGGGGTTAGACAGTACAGGGGTGAGACAGTAGAGGGGTGAGACAGTAGAGGGGTGAGACAGTAGAGGGGTGAGACAGTACCGGGGTGAGACAGTACCGGGGTGAGACAGTAGAGGGGTGAGACAGTACAGGGGTTAGACAGTACAGGGGTGAGATAGTACAGGGGTGAGACAGTAGAGGAGTGAGACAGTAGGGGGTGAGACAGTAGAGGGTGAGACAGTAGAGGGTGAGACAGTAGAGGGTGAGACAGTAGAGGGGTGAGCCAGTAGAGGGGTGAGCCAGTACAGGGGTTAGACAGTACAGGGGTTAGACAGTACCGGGGTGAGACAGTAGAGGGGTGAGACAGTAGAGGGGTGAGACAGTAGAGGGGTGAGACAGTACCGGGGTGAGACAGTAGAGGGGTGAGACAGTACAGGGGTTAGACAGTACAGGGGTGAGATAGTACAGGGGTGAGACAGTAGAGGAGTGAGACAGTAGGGGGTGAGACAGTAGAGGGTGAGACAGTAGAGGGTGAGACAGTAGAGGGGTGAGACAGTAGAGGGGTGAGCCAGTACAGGGGTTAGACAGTACAGGGGTTAGACAGTACCAGGGTGAGACAGTAGAGGGGTGAGACAGTAGAGGGGTGAGACAGTACCGGGGTGAGACAGTAGAGGGGTGAGACAGTAGAGGGGTGAGACCTGCTGCAGGCTGTGGAGCTGGGCGTTGTTGATCTGCTGCTGCAGCATCAGCTGCTGGAAGTACTGGGCGGCGTTCGGCTGCCTCTGTAGCGCCTGCAGCGCCTGCATATCACACACGTTATATACATTATACATATCACACACGTTATATACATTATACATATCACACACGTTATATACATTATACATATCACACACGTTATATACATATCACACACGTTATATACATTATACATATCACACACGTTATATACATTATACATATCACACACGTTATATACATTATACATATCACACACGTTATATACATATCACACACGTTATATACATATCACACACGTTATATACATTATACATATCACACACGTTATATACATTATACATATCACACGTTATATACATATCACACACGTTATATACATTATACATATCACACACGTTATATACATTATACATATCACACACGTTATATACATTATACATATCACACACGTTATATACATTATACATATCACACACGTTATATACATATCACACACGTTATATACATTAGATACATATCACACACGTTATATACATTAGATACATATCACACATACGTTATATACATTAGATACATATCACACATACGTTATATACATTAGATACATATTACACATACGTTATATACATTAGATACATATTACACATACGTTACATACATTAGATACATATTACACATACGTTACATACATTAGATACATATTACACATACGTTATATACATATGATATATATTACACATACGTTACATACATTAGATACATATTACACATACGTTATATACATTAGATACATATTACACATAAACTACATACATTAAATACATATTACACATACGTTATATACATTAGATACATATTATACATACTTTAGATATATATTATACACTATAAACATACTGCATCATACATAGTAGACATTATGATCGCTTTCGAACATTTATTTTATAGTTACACATATCGTAAAATAAGGGCCACACATACACACACACACACACACACACACACACACACACTCTCTCTGCAGCAGGTGAATAATGTTTAGTGCTCCAGTGATCACGGATCAGTGACCGGCTGATGAGACTGACGCTAGAATGCAAACACATCAACAATATATACGTCATTGTCACACACACATACACACACACACACACACACACACACACACACACACACACACACACACACACACACACACACACAGACCGCGTCCATCACCTGTACGGCCTGTCTCTCGTACAGCGACATTGAGTTCATGGGAGAGGGTCTCGCGGCGGTCCCGGACACCGCGCCCCCAGCGGGGGGGGCGGGCTGCTGGCTGGGGTCCCCGTCCGTCTCCATCGCTGCTGCAGAGGGAACACACAACCTGTCAATCACCCACGACCCGTCGATCACTCACGCCGGACGGGGAACTCCGCCCGCAGCAGGGTCCGTCCCGCCGGTCACCCCGACGGTAGTGAATCCCGGTATGAGGCCCAGGTCGAGCCTGAGCCGTTCAGCCATCACAGACACCCTACATACATCCTCCATACATCATCAATCCATCCATCACTCATCACTCATCCGTCGATAGCTCGCGGTGCACGCAGCGTCGCTCTCCCTAAAGCCTCCTGAACACAGGACGGTACCGGACCTTCAGACCCGCTGAGGTCTTCCGTGGACCGGGAGCACCTAGTCGGTGCTCCCGGTCCACGGAAGACCTCACAGGCCCTCGGCGGGTCCCCAGGAGCAGGGGGGACGAGGAACGGGGGGGGGGGGGGACGACGACGACACAGGAGCGTGCTCCCCCCTTTCTAGCCTGCAGCTCGCGGACGGTCTGACGGTCCTTACCGTCCAACGGCACCGAGAGAAGATCCAGTCGTCCCTGGAGGGCCGCCCTCCTCCTGGTGGTTCGGTTGGACGGACTCAGCTCGGCTTAAACAGCCGGCGACGGGTTCCGAAGCGATGCTTTTTAATATTTTGCATAAATGTACAGCTGATGTGACGCCACGCCCCCTTCTCCTCCCTGGGACACGCCTTTTCCGGCGCGACGCGATGACGCACCACGTTGCCGTAAGTCACAGAGAAGCTTATATCGATTTTATATATTATATATTATAATTATATATGATTATTTAAATTATGTAGCAGTAGGGTATGGTCAATGTTTTTCATTATTTGAACCAAATACGTTTCCTTCCTAATATATTATCAAATGACTATCTATTACTATGAATTATACTTCATGTTAGTATGGAAGAATATATGTAGCAAAATTCAAATGGAAATGCAATTAATAAGTCATTACATTATGCAATTGACAATTCATTATTCAATTTAATAATGTCATTTGAAAAATCGTTGCAAATTGCATTGCCATTTGAATTTTGCTACATGCTTCCATATGTTAGATCCAATTAATAAAGAAACGGATTAAAATCCAAGAAAGCACGTACACGGGGTCTTGCCGTATGATATATATATATATATATATATTTATTTATTTAACAACATTATATACAGACACCAGTGAGACAGAGCGGTTCAGCTACCGTGCGTTGACTCTCCTCATTGCTCTTCCTGCCTGTCGGCGAGACGCCATCACCCCCTCAACAGACCCATCAACGAACCCCTCAACAAACCCCTCAACAGACCCCTCAACAGACCCCTCAACAAACCCCTCAACAAACCCCTCAACATACCCCTCAACAAACCCCTCAACAAACCCCTCAACAAACCCACCAACAAACCCCTTAACAGACCCCTCAACAAACCCCTCAACAAACCTGATGCAAACCTGATGACCTTAACCTGGGTGAACCACCTAGGTTAATGTCCTTAACCAACATGCTAATATCTAAGGGGGTTAGATGGTTAAGGGCCTTAGCCTGAGGGTTAAGGTCCTTAACCAACATGCTAATCTCTAAGGGGGTTAGATGGTTAAGGGCCTTAGCCTGAGGGTTAAGGTCCTTAACCAACATGCTAATCACTAAGGGGGTTAGATGGTTAAGGACCTTAGCCCCTCCCACCCCGGCGCCATGACGACACCATCCCCGACTGAAACCCAACGGAGCCGTTTAAACGTTACGCTCAAAGCGTCATCCATCTTCATCATCATTGTCATCATCATCATCATCATCATCATCATCATCATCATCATCGTCACCGTCTCTAATGCATCATGGGAGGCGGGCGGCAGGAAGCAGAGGAACGGATCAAACACACAAAAACACAAACAGACAAACACACCGCACGATGGGCCAGCACAAACAGCAGCGCCACCAAAAAGGCCAAACACTCGGACACTTGTGACGGAGAGCTGGGGACGGAGAGAACCCGCGGCCAGCAGGGGACCGAACCAACGCGGCCCGGCTCCGTCCCCGCTGTTGCTAGGTGATGTGATTCTGGACCAATTGTCGTTTTAGGATGCCGGAGGTTGCCGTGGTTACTGTTCCGAAAATAGGCTGTGGTTTTGTCTTGATTTGATCAGGTTTGTATTTCGGCCATTTAACACATTAAAACCACCCAGCATGCATCTGGAAGTGGCGGTCAACATGTGAGAAAGACATTGGTGTTTGTGTGTGTGTGTGTGTGTGTGTGTGTGTGTGTGTGTGTAACCAGTGTCTGTAGCCAGTGTGTGTAACACGTGTGTGTAGCCAGCGTGTGTAACCACTGTGTGTAGGGGCAGTGTGAAGTAACATGGTGATTGGACTGAAGGGCACAGGTTGACCACCACAACACATCACAACATCAACAACCACAGGAACATCAAGCCCTCCCCTGCTCAAAATACCCATCTTAAAATGGATTCTCTGGACACTTCTACACAGAATGACTGGGGTAAGACTGTACAGAGACAGGCCATTAAGGAGCAGGTAGGGGTTAGACAGTACAGAGACAGGTCATTAAGGAGCATGTAGGGGTAAGACGGTACAGAGACAGGTCATTAAGGAGCAGGTAGGGGTTAGACAGTACAGAGACAGGTCATTAAGGAGCAGGTAGGGGTAAGACTGTACAGAGACAGGTCATTAAGGAGCAGGTAGGGGTTAGACAGTAGAGAGACAGGTCATTAAGGAGCAGGTAGGGGTTAGACAGTATAGAGACAGGTCATTAAGGAGCAGGTAGGGGTAAGACAGTACAGAGACAGGTCATTAAGGAGCAGGTAGGGGTTAGACAGTACAGAGACAGGCCATTAAGGAGCAGGTAGGGGTTAGACAGTACAGAGACAGGTCATTAAGGAGCAGGTAGGGGTTGGACAGTACAGAGACAGGTCATTAAGGAGCAGGTAGGGGTTGGACAGTACAGAGACAGGTCATTAAGGAGCAGGTAGGGGTTAGACAGTACAGAGACAGGTCATTAAGGAGCAGGTAGGGGTTAGACAGTACTGAGACAGGTCATTAAGGAGCAGGTAGGGGTTAGACAGTACAGAGACAGGTTGTTAGGAGCAGGTAGGGGTTAGACAGTTAGAAAAACAGTTTTCATACGTTTTAAATATGAATTCATTTGTTAAGATGGATACTTTTTTCCTAAGGGAAGCCCATAATATCAATGAAATATATAGCTATTTAAATCAACAGATCAATACATAAAATCATCAAAGTGCAGTGAAGATGAAATGTACTTTAACCTACATAACACTCGTGGCCAGGACACAGAATTTCAATAATTCATTCATTCACAAACCAAACTAGCGAAGAAGCCATCGGTCGTTACAACAAAACGCCACCAGGCACTGGGACTCCACAATAAGAGCCCTGAGACTCCACAATAAGAGCGCTGAGACTCCACAAAAAGAGCGCTGGGACTCCACAATTAGAGGGCAGGGACTCCACAATAAGAGCACTGAGACTCCACAATAAGAGCGCAGAGGCTCCACAATAAGAGCACTGGGACTCCACAATAAGAGCCCTGAGACTCCACAATAAGAGCGCTGAGACTCCACAATAAGAGCACTCGGACTCCACAATAAGAGCGCGTAAACCTTGCATGTGTAAACCTGTCAGGGCTGGCCACAGATCCAACCCCGTGGACACGTGATGACACAGGCCTACATGTGAACTCCCTCCTAAAGGTGCTTCCAACGCACCCCTCTTTGGTGGACGGCCTTTCCAGAAGGTTCCTCTTGTTAAACAGAAGAGACCCAGAGTCCACAATACTATCACTACACTACACGGCTGGGAGGAATACTGGCCTCTGATTGGTCAGACTGTTGAGTCGAACGGCCTTTTGATGAGCGGAAGCGATAAACCCGTTATATGAATCAGTACATTGATTTGTTTGTAGTTCCAGAGGATTGATTTCTTCAGTGCGTTGCCGTCAAATGAGCGGGTGAACACACAGCGGTCGCAGTGACCTCTGACCCCTGGTGATTATCCTCATAAGGTCATTATCCCTGACCCAACCATATTCCTGATTCAGCTCAATCCAGGGCCAGATCCCTGAGTCATTCTGCTTATGCATGTTAAGTTCCTACTGTGATTACATGTGATTTCTTAGTCCAGGCCTGATTTAAATCAAAAATACTTCCACTCACAGGAAATATAGCTTCCTAATGCTAACATGAAGTGACGTTTCCCAATGCTAACCAGGCTGATTTAAAGCTGCCACTACGCCATCTCGTGATGACACTCTCACTCACTCTCTCTCTCTCGCTCTCTCTGATCTTTCTATATATTTGAAGCTCGCCCGTCCAGGTATATACATAATAAAGCTCTTATCCTATTTTCTCCAGCAAAGATGGCTATTGCACTTTGCCCTCTTCCTATTAGTGACATCACAAGTGGGTGTGTCCGATTAGACGTAAAATGAGTATATGGGCCAACCAGTTGGTATGGTCCACTGGGTGAACTGGTAAGCTGATCCATCATTTACTGGGTGGAAACTTGGCTAGCAATAGTTAGCATTAACAGCTATCTTACGCTACACTTTGCGTTAACATGGTTACTTTAGTTCAGATGGTGGAAGGAGGACTGGATGCTATTCCCCTCCTAACAGAACCAGCCATGTAGCTCCACCACAGACTAGCACACATGCTAATCCAACATTAACATCCCACTGCCTGCGGAGGTTAAGGGTGAGGCAGTCGAGGCTAACCGGGGGGGGGGGGCATGTAGAGGCTTCCCTATGCTAACAGAGGTTCCCTGTTTCTCTCATCAGATAAGGCCCGGAGCCGCTGGTTCCCTTCAACCTGCACAGATGAACCTTTCACCTGCCAAACCATCGCTTCCCTTGAACATAATTAATAATATAATATAACACTGGCACAACGTCAAACTGTATATAAAATCACCAGTGTGGAATACATAAAACATACAGCTATAATCGATGCTAGGATGTCCTTAGCTTGAGCATCTAGATCCATCCATACTAATAGTGTTTTAATAACGAGTGTCGAAGCTTCTACCGGGAGACCTACCAGGATCTAGATGTTTTGAGAGGAGCAGGCTATGGCAGGCTGAAGA
>NC_136946.1:519472-524472 GCF_949987615.1 Pollachius pollachius | reverse complement strand
CCTCCTGGTTTTTGTTTGACCTTCTGTCTCTGACGCTCAGAAAACAGGAAACAATCAGTGGAAACAGACGGTAACCCAATATCCTGTAAATGAATGAATAAAATCACTAATTGCATTGATTCACTCCCATCTCCCTCTCTTTCTCTCCCCCCTCTCTCTCTCTCCCCCCCTCTCTCTCTCTCTCCCTCTCTCCCTCTTCATCTCTCTCTCTCCCTCTCCCCCTCTCTCTCCCTCTCCATCTCTCTCTCTCTCTCCATCTCTCTCTCTCTCTCTCTCTCTCTCTCTCTCTCTCTCTCTCTCCATCTCTCTCTCTAAACACAGTGGGACCCACTGTTGCCTAGTGACCATGTGTCAGGCTGTGCACACACAGGTTTGTTGACATTGTATTTAGCGCAGCACTGACGTTTACAGAGCAACGTGGTGAAGAACAGAAGTGCTAAACTAAGAAGCTAACTTTTGGATAAAGTGCTATTCATCGTCCCCGGGTGACTGACAGCAGATAGAAGGTGTATTCTGTATTCTGCCCTGAACAACCAGCTACACAGGCTAACCTGCAGCATGTTAGCATCACACTGGGGCTAGCATCACAGTACTAGCCCTTGAGCCAGTGTTAGCCCCAGCTGCTATCCCCAGTGTTAGCCCCAGTGCTAGCCCCAGCTGCTATCCCCAGTGTTAGCCCCAGCTGCTATCCCCAGTGTTAGCCCCAGTGCTAGCCCCAGCTGCTCTCCCCAGTGTTAGCCCCAGCAGCTATCCCTAATGCTAGCCCATGCTGCTATCACCAGTACTAGCCCCAGCTGCTTGCCCCCCTGTTAATCTTAGAGGCTATCCCCAGCTGTGAGTGCCTAGCAGCTAGCGGCTTGTGGCTAGCTGCTAGCCGCTAGCCGGTGGCGCGGTAACTTTGTGGGCCTGCTCCTCCTGGTTGAGGTTGATGAGCAGGAAGCGGGGGGCTAGCTGCTAGCGGCTAGCTGCTAGTGGCTAGCTGCTATGTACCTTTGCGGCCCTGCTCCTCCTGGTTGAGGTTGATCAGCAGAAAGCGGGGGGCTAGCTGCTAGCGGCTAGCTGCTATGTACCTTTGCGGGCCTGCTCCTCCTGGTTGAGGTTGATGAGCAGGAAGCGGGGGCTCTCGGGGCAGAAGGGCAGCAGGATGCACTGCAGCACGGCCGGCGCCACCGTCAGCGACAGCAGCAGCGGCCACAGCCTATCAGAGCCCAGCAGCACCTCCAGACCGAACACCTGAACGCAGGGGGCGGCAGGTGACCACCAGGTGACAGTCAGGTGACCACCAGGTGACCACCAGGTGACAGTCAGGTGACCACCAGGTGACCAACAGTTGACAGTCAGGTGACCGTCAGGTGACCGTCAGGTGACCACCAGGTGACAGTCAGGTGACCGTCAGGTGACCACCCGGTGACAGTCAGGTGACCGCCAGGTGACAGTCAGGTGACCGTCAGGTGACAGTCAGGTGACCATCAGGTGACCAACAGTTGACAGTCAGGTGACCATCAGGTGACCGTCAGGTGACAGTCAGGTGACAGTCAGGTGACTGTCAGGTGACCGCCAGGTGACCGTCAGGTGACCGTCAGGTGACCACCAGGTGACAGTCAGGTGACCGTCAGGTGACCACCAGGTGACAGTCAGGTGACCACCAGGTGACAGTCAGGTGACCGTCAGGTGACCACCAGGTGACCCTGCAGTGCCCTCAGCACACTGACCTGTGCGATGAGGATGCCGATGACCACGCCCAGCTGGTGCAGCGTGCCGAAGGCGCCCCGGAGCGGCGTGGGCGACACCTCCCCCACGTACATGGGGGTGAGGCCGGTGAAGAGGCCGCAGAACAGGCCGATGACCAGCCGGCCCGCGATCACCATCTCATAGGACGAGCAGATGGTGGAGAGGCCCATCAGGAGACCCCCGATCACTGCCAGGATGTTGACCAGGAACATGGAGCGCCGCCTGGGGGGGAGCACAGGGTCAGCCCTGCCCCTCTCTGGAGGAGACGCTGCTGGATTGGCTGGCGTTAGACAACGCCCTCTACTGGTTGGACACGCGCTACTGCAGGCTTCAGAGTCACTATACATTCAGTAGGATGTCTCTAGAAGAGAGTCATCTAATGAAGCTGACCTACATACGGTGTTGGGCGGGGCTCCTTTAAGGACGTCTGAGGGTCATAGGAATAAACACACTTCTCTCTTCCTCGTTAGTGAGGAACATAATCAATATGTCAGAGGTCATCTTGATTGATCTTCAGCTAAACACGACGCCTGCCCGGCAGCCAAGACACGGCCGCACCCAGACAGAACTGCAGAGCCCAGAGTGACCCGAGCAGGATGAGTCTGGGGACCAGAGCGGAGAGAATGTTCCAGAGAAAGGAGAGCGACTCACGAGCTGAGCAGCAGAATACAGAGAAGCTGAAGTCCCCGACGGAACCTCAAAATGGCTGCCCTCGACCAAACCTAACCACATCTAACCGGACCGAACCACATCCAACCAGACCTAACCAGATTTAACCAGACCTAACCACATCTAACCGGACCTATCCACATCCAACCGGACCTAACCACATCTAACCGGACCTATCCACATCCAACCGGACCTAACCACATCAAACCGGACCTATCCACATCCAACCGGACCTAACCACATCTAACCGGACCTAACCACATCTAACCGGACCTAACCACATCAAACCGGACCCAACCACATCAAACCGGACCTATCCACATCTAACCGGACCCAACCACATCTAACCGGACCTAACCACATCTAACCGGACCTAACCACATCAAACCGGACCCAACCACATCTAACCGGACCTATCCCATCCAACCGGACCTATCCACCTCCAACCGGACCTAACCATATCTAACCGGACCTATCCACATCTATCCGGAAGAAATCGATTTTTCACAATTTACAGGGTGTTTACATTGTCTCTGGTAGTTTAGGGTTTCCAGTGTTTCCAGAGGTATTTTACAGTGTTTCAAGTGTTATCAGTGGTATTTTAGAGTGATTGTTTCCAGTGTTCCCAGTGTTATTCCAAGTGTTATTCCCAGTGTTATTCCCAGTGTTATTCCTAGTGTTATTTCCAGTCTTCCCAGTGTTATTCCCAGCGTTCCCAGTGTTATTCCTAGGGTTATTTCCACTGTTATCCCAGTGTTATCTCCAGTCTTCCCAGTGTTGTTCCCAGTGCTATTCCCAGTGTTATTCTTAGTGTTTTTCCCAGTGTTATTTACAATCTTCCCAGTGTTATTCCCAGTGTTATTCCCAGTTTTATTCCTAGTGCTATTCCCAGTGTTGTTCCCAGTGTTGTTCCCAGTGTTATTCCCAGTGTTATTCCCAGTGTTGTTCCCAGTGTTGTTCCTAGTGTTGTTCCTAGTGTAATTCCTAGTGTTATTCCCAGTGCTATTCCCAGTGTTGTTCCCTGTGTTGTTCCCAGCATTCCCAGTGTTACCTGCCGAAGCGGTTGGCCATGACCCCCACGCTAAAGGAGCCCACCATTCCCCCCACGCTGAAGATGGCCACGGAGAAGCTCCACACCAGCGTGCAGACGCCCGGGGAGATGGGCTCCTTGTACCGCTCCATCCACGTCTGGTTGAAGAACGCACGCAGTTTCTGGAGGACGGGTGAGTGATGGAGGGGTGAGTGATGGAGGGGTGAGTGATGGAGGGGTGAGTGATGGAGGGGTTGATGATGGAGGGGTTAGTAATGAAGGGGTTAATGATGAAGGGGTGAGTGATGGAGGGGTTGATGATATTGATGGAGGTGGAGGGGGCACGGTTGGTAGATGATAGAGAAAGATAACATTATTCTGCCATGAAGAGGTTCTATGTTGGTAAAGTTTGATGCGTTTGAAACGTGAAACACGGATCTGTGAGCCTACCTGCTCAGGAGCGTTGATGACTCCGGTGTTGTACCCAAACTGAAGGGAGCCAATCACAGCGGTGGAGAGGGAGAACAGGAGGTACCCTGTCACTTGACTCTTCTGGAGGAGGAGGAGGGAGGGGGGAGGAGGGGGAGGAGGGGGAGGAGGAGGAGGGAGGGGGTGGGGGGTGGAGGAGGAGGAGGGAGGGGGGGAGGAGGAGGGAGGGGTGGGGGGTGGAGGAGGAGGAAGGGGGGGAGGAGGAGGAGGAGGGAGGGGAGGAGGAGGGGGGGAGGGAGGGGAGGAGGGGGAGGAGGAGGAGGAGGGAGGGGGGGAGGAGGAGGGAAGGGAGGAGGAGGGAGGAGGAGGGAGGGGGGGAGGAGGAGGATGGGGGGAGGGAGGGGATGGGGGGTGGAGGAGGAGGAGGAGGAGGGGGGGAGGGTGGAGGAGGAGAGTTGGGAAGATAAAGAGGCAGAAAGAACAGTGCATTATATAATATATGCATGACAACACACACATACACACACACACACACACACACAATCACGCAGACACACACACACACACACATACACACACACAACCCCTTTAATAGTGACTGAGAGATGTTAACTCTGCAAGGCTCCACCACAGAACCATCAGCAGACCCAGGCCCTGCTAGCTCTGTTTCCATGGTTACCCATCCTCCCGGGGCTGAAGGGGTGGGATCCAGAGGCCACGGGGGTCAGCTCTACGGCTGGAGCAGGTGAAGGTGGAGGACGTCAGGAGATAGGATGAGGTCATGAGATCTGATGATGTGATGATGTGATGAGATGGGATGATGTCATGAGATGGGATGATGTGATAAGATGTGATGATGTGCTGATGTCATGAGAAAGGATGATGTGATGAGATGTGATGATGTGATGAGATGTCATGATGTCATGAGATGTGATGACGTCATGAGATGTGATGATGTCATGAGATGTGATGAGATATGGTGAGGTCATGAGATGTGATGATGTCATGAGATGTGATGATGTGATGAGGTCATGAGATGTGATGAGGTTGTGCACCGTGATGATGTAATTGAACGTGATGTCATGTGAAGAGAGAGGCTGTGTGATGTTGCATGTCATGCGATGATGTAATGTGATGATGT
>NC_136946.1:501972-514472 GCF_949987615.1 Pollachius pollachius | reverse complement strand
AGCAGATTTAAAAAGAAGCGTCTCTGAGCCACAGGGGTATTTACACGTTTCATTGAGAACCCAACACTATTCTTAACAGTGAGAAAGAACCGCACCCTGTGTGTGTGTGAGTGTGTGTGTGTGTGTGTGTGTGTGCGTGTGTGTGTGTTTGTGTGTGTGTGTGTGTGTGTGTGTGTGTGTGTGTGTGTGTGTGTGTGTGTGTGTGTGTGTGCGTGCGTGTGCATGTGTTCATGTGAGGGGTGTCAGGTGAGTTCTACTGTAAGTTACACTTCATCAGAGACCACCAGTTATAACCCAACTCCCAGTCATCTGCAGCAGAGATTCCAGTCCGAATGATCAGGGAGCTATTAAAAGAGAGAGAGAGAGAGAGAGAGAGAGAGAAAATGATGTGAGAAAGTTTGTGTGTGTGTGTGTGTGTGTGTGTGTGTGTGTGTGTGTGTGTGTGTGTGTGTGTGTGTGTGTGTGTGTGTGTGTGTGTGTGTGTGTGTGTGTTTGTGACTACAGTGCCCCCTAGTGTCCTAGGGCGGTACTGGCGGCTGATTGAGTGAAAACTTGTTCCTAGTGGAGTTTGACCGTTTTAACTCCACGGAGCGCGTTGACCGTCGCTTCCCGCCGGTGGCTCCAGTCCTGGTTAGCGTTAGTCGGTAGGGTCAGCATGTTACTCACTTTCTTTGAATTGTGTAGCAGTTAGTGTCCGTTAGGTATTAATTTTATGCTAATTATATTTAAAAAACCTTGAATTGAGGTGTTTCAGTGTTTTGCTCCGGGTCTAAACAGCTGTAGGTTTAGCTGATACTGCTAGCCTGTAGAGCTCACGGCTCCTGGGTCAAGCTGATTATCTCTAGAATCGTTCGGGATTATTTTGTCTCATATTTCTAGAATACATTTGTGGGATTATTTCGTGCCTCATAGTACATCAATGTAGTCTGATAACTGTGTTTCATTTATTGTGGATTTTTAAGGCTTTTGCTAGTGTAAAATTGAGGATATATCATCATTATTTATTATTAAATAATGATGATTATTTATGATTATTATTTGATCGGTCTGAGAGCTGGTTTCAGCTTGGTTTGTTAATCTCCAGAATACATGAACCTCCTCCCAACTCCTCCTCCTCCTCCTCCTCCTTCTGCTCCTCTTCTCCCTGGGGGCTTCTGAGAACATAATGTAAAGGTAACACACACGCACACACGCGCACAAACACGCACGCACACATATACGCACACACACACGCACACACACACACACACACACACACACACACACACACACACACAAACACACACTCACACACACACAAACACACACAGACAGACACACACACACATTGCGAGACACACTCACACACATCTTTTCCACATATCTTTACATGGATGTCAATGTTACTGAATCATTGAACCCAATAATACCGTTTTACTTCTTAAAATATTTAATAGTTTTAATCCGTACATGGTTACATATATCTGTACAATCGTCGACTCCCAGTCTCATAAACAGGTTCCCCGTTTTGGCCGACACACAGGAATTCAACTCGCCTCCTTTGCTCCCGAGAGAATATCATAACGTTGGCGTTATGACACTTCTCTGAACGTGTTGGAACTCCACCTGGAACGGTGGGTTCACCGCTCTCTGGCGGTCAGAGAGCCTCACAGGCGCGCACACACGAACACCCGCACACACGCGCACACACGCACGGGCCCGGGAACGCACACGCGCGCGCAGGGTGAGGTTTCCAGGCTTGAGTCAGGTCCGTGGTCCGGGCGTGTCCGTGCGTACGGATCTGGGTCGTCCACAGACTATGAAACCTCTTTGGCCCGCTATCATAAACAGAAACATAACGCTAGACGTGAACTCTGTGGTTATGCCGTCAGGCCGGCCCTGGCTCGCTCTGGGAGCGCTTCCAGAGGATGCAGAGGACGCAGGATGCCTCTCTCATGCACCTCCAACGCTCGGCCTGTCCTGCTACCATGGCAACGAGCTCTGCAGAGAGTGTGCCCAAACAGGTCCTCCGTTCAGAGCTCCAGACACAAACTGTTTATTTACTTATTATCACGTTGGGAAATAAAACCGTAAACCTAACACAGATTAAATATAGTCCAAACACTGACCAGACACAGAAGAGTACAAAAGCATGAGTCCGACCCAGGGCCTCCATAAGTCCTGCTCCAGGTGGGGCGGCTGAAATAGCAGGGATCAGCTCCCCGCTAATCCCCTAAACCCTGGCTAAGACAGGGACGTCCATTCCTGACCAAGATCAAAGCTACGGCCACACGGGGACGGGAGGCCCCCCCGGGGTCCCCCCTGAGTCCCCCTGAGCCTCCCTGGGGTCCCCCTGGGGTCCCCCCTGCGTCCCCCTGGGGTCTGCTGGGGTCCCCCTGGGGTCCCCCTGCGTCCCCCCTGGGGTCTGCTGGGTCTACGGATGTCCTCCTGTCTTTTGGTGACTTTCCTCCTAACACTAACTTTCCTTCGAGTGTTCAGTTCAGAGTTCAGTTCAGAGTTCAGTTCAGAGTTCAGTTCAGTGTTCAGTTCAGAGTTTAGTTCAGAGTTCAGTTCAGAGTTCAGTTCAGAGTTCAGTTCAGTGTTCAGTTCAGTGTTCAGTTCAGTGTTCAGTTCAGAGTTCAGTTCAGAGTTCAGTTCAGAGTTCAGTTCAGAGTTCAGTTCAGTGTTCAGTTCAGAGTTCAGTTCAGAGTTCAGTTCAGAGTTCAGTTCAGTGTTCAGTTCAGAGTTCAGTTCAGAGTTCAGTTCAGAGTTCAGTTCAGAGTTCAGTTCAGTGTTCAGTTCAGTGTTCAGTTCAGTGTTCAGTTCAGAGTTCAGCAGAACCCTCCTCAGAAACTGGAGAGTTGATAGCTTGACGTTACCATGTTGAGTGGTAAACACTATTTAAAGTACTATACATAGTATACTAGTATATAACAGTAGTATGTGAGTACTGGCATCAGATACCATGGTGGATCAGGAACCCAGCCTCTCTGGTTCCAGCGGGGCCCCAGGTCTGACCACGGGGCCCATGACTCCATTAAAGATCTAAGGTGGCGCTCTAGTGTGTCGTGGTCCCTGCAGACGGCTGGCGGGGGCCCTTTATCCGCACGGCCAGGAGAGTAATCAAGGGTGGCTGATGCCGGTGAGCTTCCATTTTGAGGAGGAGAATCCTCTTAGCTGAGGCTTGGATAACGAGCATTAGGCCGCTGCCCTACTTCAGAGAGAGGTGAGGAAACCAAAACAACAGAGACAAGATGGCCGCCGAGTCCAAGCAGGTCAAACCAACATGGCTGCCGACCAGAACCATCCCGGGAAGTAATCCTTCCTCCACCGGGAGTTGTAGTCCTCTAGTGGCAGGGCAGGAAGGGGTGGGTGGTGACCCCCCCGTGCAGCTCCACGCTGGCCTCCCCCCAGGACAGCACGTCCCCCGCCAGGTGCGCCCCGCAGCTGGCCTGGCTGTGCACCTCCGCCGGCGCCAGGACCCGGGACCAGAACTGGACGTCCGCCATGTCCCCCACGAAGGACTGGGAGGCGTCAAACCGACCCCCCAGGGAGTCCTGGACGGGGGGGGCAGACGGGTGGGGGACAGACGGATGGCGGTCAAAAAGGTGGGGGACAGACAGGTGGGGGACAGACGGGTGGGGTACAGAGAGGTGGGAGACAGAGAGATGGGGAACAGACGGGTGGGGTACAGACAAGGTTTAGTAGGAAGACATGAGAGTGGTTCTCACGTCTATGCCAGGGGTGTGTGTGTGTACCTGCTCCTGCCCCAGGATGAACACGCCCCCGGCCCTGACGGGGTGCCAGGCAGACAGGTTCTCCCCGGAGCCCTTCTTCAGCCCGTCCAGGTAGGCCTCCCACAGCCCGTCCCTGGTGGACCACGCCACACACACGTGGTGCCACTTCCTGTCCGTCAGCATCATGGGCAGGGTCACCGCCTGGCCACACAGGAAGTCAGGGGTCAGGGGTCAGAGGGCGGGGGGGAGACAGACAGACAGACTGAGTGGGTGTTGGCTGTGGCGCGGACCCACTGGTGTTGGGGCCACTTACGAATGTGTCTGTGGTTCTGTACTGTGTGGTTTGTCTGTCCTCCAGTCCGACTGAGTGGACAGACGGCAGTACACTCTGTCCTCCAGTCCTACTGAGTGGACAGACGGTGGACAGCCTGGGGGCGCTGAAGCTCTGGTTGTCCGTGTCACTGAGTGATTCACCGGACACCAGAGCTGTGACCTCGCCTGCGTCGGCACAGGAGGAAGAGCCAGCAGGGCTTCTGGGAGACGGCCAGGCACTCAGACTAAGAGCTTAACTCCCTGGGTCAGAGTCAGCGTTCAAGTCCCCTGGAGATCTTATGAGATCTTGGGTTCAGCTGGAATCCACCAGATTGTCTTACCTCAAGTGGACCGGCTCCTCCTCAGGTCAAAGGTTTTTACTTTGGAGTGAAACTGTGAAGCTGAGCTCCACTGGTAGCGTATCGGACATCAATAGAGTTAGAAAGAACAGACGCATGTATGCTCCTTCTAACTCTGTTGCTGTTCGATACGTTACCAGTGGAGCTCAGCTTCACTGCGGATTGTAACCGGAGCTAATTGTACTCGTTTTATCATTTCACTTAATGTACACACTTACTGTATGTTGTACGTCCAGGCACTTAATTTACACACTTATTGTATGTTGTATGTCCTGGCACTTCATTTACACACTTACTGTATGTTGTGCGCCCTGGCACTTAATATACACACTTATTGTGTGTACGTCCTGTCACTTAAAAATAGTACTAAGCATTGTGTAGCCTCTTAGCCTAGCAGTCTCTGTTGCATACGTGGAATGGGTTAACCTGGTGATTGTTGTTGATGTTTCTCTTTCTAGTCTTACTGCACTTTGGGTAAAAGTGTCTCCCAAACGTAAATTGCCCGACATGTAAATGTCAACCTCAACCTGGTCTGCCCCCCTGGTGCAGTCCCAGACCCCTTGATAGCGTGAGGTGGGCACACCCACGCGGCTGGTTAGCACCCCCTCTAAGATAGAGGTGTACCCCCTGTAAGATATCTCTTCAGCAGAGAACCCCCTTCACCGCCACAAAAGATCTCTTGACAACATTTTGGAGCTTCTGGATGCGTTTCCTTTCTAACGGATTCTCCTTTCTCCTTATCCATTTTCTCGATTTTCTATTGTCTAGCTTTCAGAATTGTTTACTTTTTAATATATTTGATATTCTTTAGTGATTTTCTGAGTACCCCGTGCAGTACTCCAAAGTAGCCCTAGGGGTACGGTACCTCCATTTGAGAACCACTGCTGTAGTCACCTGAGGCAAAGACCAGGTGGACGGCAGCCAGGGCCCCACCCTGGGTGGACTAGCTCCCCCCAGGAGGACCCCCAGGGACCTAGAGCTTCCTAAGCAGATCTCTGGACCAGGACCAGGACCGGGACCAGGACCAGAACCAGGACCAGGACCAGGACTAGGACCGGGACCAGGACCAGGACCAGGACCAGGACCAGGACTAGGACTGGGACCAGGACCAGGACCAGGACCAGGACCAGGGCTCACAGGACTAGGACCAGGACCAGGGCCAGGACCAGGACCAGGACTAGGACCAGGACCAGGACCAGGACCGGGACCAGGACCAGGACCAGGGCCAGGGCCAGGACCAGGGCCAGGACCAGGGCTCACAGGACTAGGACCAGGACCAGGACCAGGACCGGGACCAGGACCAGGACCAGGACCAGGACCAGGACCGGGACCAGAACCAGGACCAGGACCAGGACCAGGACCAGGACCAGGGCCAGGACCAGGACCAGAACCAGGACCAGGACCAGGACCAGGGCCAGGACCAGGACCAGGACCAGGACCAGGACCAGGACCAGGGCTGGGTACGGTACCTTGTCGTTGATGAGCAGCTCCATGGGGTTGCTGCCCCACTCGATGAGGACCAGCTCGTTGGCCTGGCCCGGGACCGAGTAGGAGAAGGGGGTCCCGAGGCCCGGCCCCCCCGCCCCGCCCCTCAGCCACAGGCAGACGGTGAGGGCGAAGATCTCCTTCAGCACCGCGCCCTTCATGCGGGCGTGCATGTAGCTGGTCCGCAGGGGGAAGCTGATCTGGAACACGTCCGGGTCCTGGGGAGTCTTGTTGTGGGTCGCCGCTGGGGGGCGAGAGAGCATGGGGTCAGGGGGTTAGTGAGTCTGTTACCGGGGGTCAGGGGGTTAGTGAGTCTGTTACCGGGGGTCAGGGGGTTAGTGAGTCTGTTACCGGGGGTCAGGGGGTTAGTGAGTCTGTTACCGGGGGTCAGGGGGTTAGTGAGTCTGTTACCGGGGGTCAGGGGGTTAGTGAGTCTGTTACCGGGGGTCAGGGGGTTAGTGAGTCTGTCAGCGGGGGTCAGGGGGTTAGTGAGTCTGTCACCGGGGGTCAGGGGGTTAGTGAGTCTGTCAGCGGGGGTCAGGGGGTTAGTGAGTCTGTCACCGGGGGTCAGGGGGTTAGTGAGTCTGTTACCGGGGGTCAGGGGGTTAGTGAGTCTGTCACCGGGGGTCAGGGGGTTAGTGAGTCTGTTACCGGGGGTCGGGGGGTTAGTGAGTCTGTTACCGGGGGTCGGGGGGTTAGTGAGTCTGTTACCGGGGGTCAGGGGGTTAGTGAGTCTGTTACCGGGGGTCAGGGGGTTAGTGAGTCTGTTACCGGGGGTCGGGGGGTTAGTGAGTCTGTTACCGGGGGTCGGGGGGTTAGTGAGTCTGTTACCGGGGGTCGGGGGGTTAGTGAGTCTGTTACCGGGGGTCGGGGGGTTAGTGAGTCTGTTACCGGGGGTCAGGGGGTTAGTGAGTCTGTTACCGGGGGTCAGGGGGTTAGTGAGTCTGTTACCGGGGGTCAGGGGGTTAGTGAGTCTGTCAGCGGGGGTCAGGGGGTTAGTGAGTCTGTCACCGGGGGTCAGGGGGTTAGTGAGTCTGTCAGCGGGGGTCAGGGGGTTAGTGAGTCTGTCACCGGGGGTCAGGGGGTTAGTGAGTCTGTTACCGGGGGTCAGGGGGTTAGTGAGTCTGTTACCGGGGGTCAGGGGGTTAGTGAGTCTGTTACCGGGGGTCAGGGGGTTAGTGAGTCTGTTACCGGGGGTCAGGGGGTTAGTTGGTCTGTTACCGGGGGTCAGGGGGTTAGTGAGTCTGTTACCGGGGGTCAGGGGGTTAGTGAATCTGTCACCGGGGGTCGGGGGGTTAGTGAGTCTGTCACCGGGGGTCGGGGGGTTAGTGAGTCTGTTACCGGGGGTCAGGGGGTTAGTGAGTCTGTTACCGGGGGTCAGGGGGTTAGTGAGTCTGTTACCGGGGGTCGGGGGGTTAGTGAGTCTGTCAGCAGCTCACAGGTTCGGTCTGGGAGGGTCTTCAGAGAACTATGATGAGGGCTCTCATTACTGTTGATACTGAGCTACCATCACGACACCGTGTGCACTGGTTCTGTTCAGACTGGAAGACTGATCCAGGGGTCTAACCTGGGCCAGACCAGTGATGGAGCGGTCTGATGGACCGGGTCTACCCTGGGCCTGGGAGGGGGATGGGTCTGTAGGGCTAGCGGCAGTACCGGTCTCGGGGGTTCGGTGGTGCAGGTGGCTGAGGACCGTGTCCAGCTTGCCGTGGGTCACCCCCCCGTGGGGGACTGCCGGGGGGGTGCTGGGGTAATGCAGCCGCACGGGGGGGTGCTTCTTCCTGTGGCGGGATACTTCCTGGTGGTCGTCGTGGTGTCCTCCGTCGTGGTGGTCGTCATGGTGACCAGAGCCGTGGTGGTCGTCGTGGTGACCGGAGCCGTGGTGGTCGTCGTTGTGACCGGATCCGTGGTGGTCGTCGTGGTGACCAGATCCGTGGTGGTCGTCGTGGTGACCAGAGCCGTGGTGGTCGTCGTGGTGACCAGAGCCATGGTGGTCGTCGTGGTGACCAGAGCCATGGTGGTCGTCGTGGTGACCAGAGCCGTGGTGGACGTCGTGGTGAACGGTGCCATGGTGATCGTCGTGGTGACCGGAACTGTGATGGTTGTCATGGTAACCAGAGCCGTGATGATCATCATGGTGACCAGAGCCGTGGTGGTCTCCGTGATGGTCGCCGCTGCCACCATGGTGACCAGAGCCGTGGTGGTCTCCGTGATGGTCGCCGCTGCCACCGCTTCGATGGTTGTCATGGCGACCAGGTCCCCGGTGGTTGGTGTGGTGGTCGTCCCGGTGGTTGCTCGGCCGGCCCTGACTCCGGCCGTGGTGCCGGGCGTTGTGGTGGTCGTAGGGGCGGGGGCTGTTACGGGGGGGGTATCTGTGGCTGTTGTGCTGATTGGTGCGATGGCTGTTGTGGTGGTCGTCACGGTGATTGTCATTGTGGCCTGTATTGAGGTGGTCGTCATGGTGATCGTCCTTGTGGCCTGGACTATGGTGTTCATCATGATGGTCGTCATGGTGGTCCTCATGGGGGTCGTCATGACGGCCGTTGCTGTGGTGGTTGTCATGACGGTCGTCATGGTGGTCGTCTGGGTGGTCGTCATGACGAGCGTTGCCGTGGTGGTCGTTGTGGTGGCCCCTGTAGTGGTTGTGGAGCTGTTCCTCCAGTGCGTTGATCTTCCTCTGCAGAAGATCCCTCAAGGAGCTGGAGTAGGAGCTGGACGAGTTCCTGGCCTGGGAACACAGACCCACACAGACACATCAACCAGTGGTTCACTGGGAACACAGACACATCAACCAGTGGTTCACTGGGAACACAGACACATCAACCAGTGGTTCACTGGGAACACAGACACATCAACCAGTGGTTCACTGGGAACACAGACACATCAACCAGTGGTTCACTGGGAACACAGACACATCAACCAGTGGTTCACTGGGAACACAGACACATCAACCAGTGGTTCACTGGGAACACAGACACATCAACCAGTGGTTCACTGGGAACACAGACACATCAACCAGTGGTTCACTGGGAACACAGACACATCAACCAGTGGTTCACTGGGAACACAGACACATCAACCAGTGGTTCACTGGGAACACAGACACATCAACCAGTGGTTCACTGGGAACACAGACACATCACCAGTGGTCCAACCAGTGGTTCACTGGGAACACAGACACATCAACCAGTGGTTCACTGGGAACACAGACACATCAACCAGTGGTTCACTGGGAACACAGACACATCAACCAGTGGTTGACTGGGAACACAGACACATCAACCAGTGGTTCACTGGGAACACAGACACATCAACCAGTGGTTCACTGGGAACACAGACACATCAACCAGTGGTTCACTGGGAACACAGACACATCACCAGTGGTCCAACCAGTGGTTCACTGGTCTCACCTGCAGGTTCTCCAGCCTCTCCTTCAGCGTCTGCAGGGTCTTGGCCGTCTGGTCGGCCGAGAAGGAGCTGGGCTTACTGTGGGACGGGCTCTTCCTGGGGGGGTGATGGGGGTCTGGGTGATGGGGGTCTGGGTGATGGGGGTCTGGGTGATGGGGGTCACGGTGATGGGGGTCTGGGTGATGGGGGTCAGGGTGATGGGGGTCTGGGTGATGGGGGTCTGGGTGATGGGGGTCTGGGTGATGGGGGTCTGGGTGATGGGGGTCTGGGTGATGGACCCCGTGGGGGTAGTAGTGGTCACGGTAGGGCCCGTGGTGACCACCGCGTCGATCGTTGTGTTCGTTGTGGTGACCGCTGTCATGGCGCCCGTTGTCGTGGTGACCTGTTGTGGACAGACGGGGAAGAATGAGGATGAGTCGCCGTGCGTGAAGGAGCGGAGAACCAACATGGCGTCATCACAGCGAGAGAGGGAGAGCTGCACCGATGAGACGACCAGACGGAGAACGTGAGCGAGACGAGACCTCCCCCCTTTACAAAACAAGCTCCCCTTAACCGTACATCTCATGGACTGTACCTCTTCGTGAGGCAGTCGGCACAACCATCGATCAGCATCAAAGCGGAACACCCTGCTCCATGCTACGCTAACGGGCGCCCCATGCTACGCTGACGACGCTAACGACGCTAGCGGCGCTGACCTATGCCCTGGTGTCCTCCGAAGCCCTCGCACAGTGTCAGCTTGGCAGTGAGCTCCCGGATGGTCTCGCGCTGGTCCAGGATCACCTCCTTCTGCCGCACCAGGCTCTCCCGCAGGTGGAGGATGGAGGCTTTCGCCTCCTCCGACATCACCGCACGCCGGCTGCTGCCGTTGTGGCCGGCGCCGCCGTGGGCCCCGGCCCCCCCGGGGTGGGCCCCCCCGCCGTGGGCCCCCCCGCCGTGGGGCAGGGGGGGGGAGTAGCAGCTGGGGTCGGCCTCCGGCGGGATGGGGGTGCACACAAACTTGGGGCTGACGGCGTAGTCGTGCTCCAGCCCCGGCAGGCTGGCGACCGCCGGGCCGACGGACAGGAGGCAGAGGAGGAGCCAGGACAGGGGGCGGGGCCGCAGGCCACGCCCTCCTCCCCACGCTCCGCCCCCCCGCTGCTTGGGTTCGGGGGACCTGGGCGTGGCCATGGGGGGCTGCGGACAGCGGTGCCCCGGGCGCCGGGGGCGGGGCGGCGCCCTCAGTGTTGCCGTGGCGTCGGGCGGAGGTGAAGTGCAGCTGGATGGAAGTGGCGGAGGTGAAGCATCTCACCAGGAGGTGGAGACAGAGGAGCTCCTCCAGGAGCCTAGGAGGGAGTTCTCCTGGTGGTCTCCTCCTCCAGGAGCCTAGGAGGAAGCTCTCCTGGTGGTCTCCTCCTCCAGGAGCCTAGGAGGAAGCTCTCCTGGTGGTCTCCTCCTCTTGAAGGAGCTTCTTCTAGAGGACCGTCACCAACAGCGCTGGACTCCAGGAGAGCCACACGGCTGTGAAGACATCAGCTGATCATCTTGTATCTTTGGTGTCGCTCCGGAGGTTGTAACTTGGGTCTGACGTCCTCCTCGGCCAAGGCAGGAGCTTCAGCGTCTGGAGGTGTACCCTGAGGAGAGTGAATCCTGTTAGCTTCAGAGGCCAGCCCCCAGCGGGACCTACGAGAGGAAGAGACACACGTCAGTCCCGCTGTGTGGACCTGCTGTCCATCACAACCTGTCCCTGGGTCAGAACTGAAACGCCAACAACCTTAAGGCTCGGCCCTCGGCTCTATGAACATCCTTACCGTACCGACAGAGCTATATTGTTGTTTCTCTTCTTCTGACAAATGGACTTATTGTAAGTCGCTTTGGATAAATGTAAATGTAAATCAGCCCTGTCTGTGGACGACGGCTCTGTGGTAATGAGCGCAGGAGTCGGGGAAGGCTGGAAACAGGTCAGAGAGCGGCCGGTGCCGGTGAACAGGGCCGGGGGAAGGGAGTTTTGGTTGGGGGGCTGTAGTGGGTGAGTGTAGTTACCATGAGACGCAAATTTGGGTTCTTTAATGAATGACACCAAACACTGTTTGACGTTCAGGGGTAGTGGAGATAAAGTCCTTCCTCAGGGATCCATGAATAGCGTCATAGGATATTTCCCTCCGATTTTTTTGTTTCTTTGTTTTGTTTTTGTTGAGATCTCCCAGGTTCAATGTAACGTTACATTAGTGCATGATAGACGGAGGGCCGGAGAGCCTTGTAGTTTCTCATCATGAGTGGTATGAAACATAGGTCATACGCATGCTTTCCTGCTGCACCCCCACTTCCCACGGCTACGCCGGTGACCGGCGGCCGGACGCGACGGGGGCTTGAGGCGTAAGGGTGTTCTACGAGGTATTAGGGCCACTTGGCAGATGGGCTTAAGTGTGCTTTAACGAGGTATTAGGAGCGCGTGGAGGAGGAGGTAATCTGAGCTTCATGTCTGGTGCTCTGAGGCCGTGAGGAGGTGCTGGAGGTCCTGGAGGAGGTCCAGTCCATGCAGCGACGCCATTTTGTGATGTTTTACCAGCAGCAGGAGGGAAACTCCTTATTTGGACCCTTCTCCTCACAGTAGTCTGAATACTCGTTAACACTGATTAACACTCATTAGTCCTTTATTGCGTTTTATCACGTCTTCAACCGGGAGCTCGACAATACATGATGTGAGGATGGACTGAGATCAGAACGAAGGAAGAAATGATCCTTTCCTTAACGTTCTGCGGCCACACCCGTAAACATGATATCTGTTGACAGCAGGAAACCAAACCAAGCACTTCCTGTGTTGATGAAGTCCAGACAGGACAATAGAGTGGTGGGACTGGGGGGTTAACACACAGCCTCCGGGGATCAACACAGGCATACACACACACAAATACTAACATAAAGACACAATGAAAGTAACTTCAGTGGAACGAGTTTGTAAGAGTTGACCCGGCTGGACAGACTGACCCTCGTTAGAGTAGCTTATCTCTTTAGCAGCTCGAGAGAATCCCAGGACGTCACAAGGTCGTCCGTATGAACAGATATCACAGCGTCCGTGGAACTGGGAATAGGAAAGGAAAGGAGACGGGGAGATGAGAGAGTTCCTTACCTGCTTGCTCACCTGGCCGTGCGGACGTCTGGCCACTGTGGTCCTCTGAGAAGGATTGGCCCTGAGGCTGAGACCTTTAATCCCCTACCTCCCTCTCCCCCTCTCTCTCCCTCC
>NC_136946.1:476972-491972 GCF_949987615.1 Pollachius pollachius | reverse complement strand
GAGGTCATCACACCTCTCTCTCTGTGAGGTCATCACACCTCTCTGTGAGGTCACCACACCTCTCTCTCTGTGAGGTCATCACACCTCTCTCTGTGAGGTCATCACACCTCTCTGTGAGGACATCACACCTCTCTGTGAGGTCACCACACCTCTCTCTCTGTGAGGTCACCACACCTCTCTCTCTGTGAGGTCATCACCCATACCTCAAACACGTTTTTTATGCATTTAAAATAGCGTCAGAATTGAGTACAATAATGAATGTGTGTTTGGTGACCGTACCGGTACATACTCACCTGGGGCTTTAGTGGTAGTTAGTAGCTGGTAGTTGGTAGTTAGCTGGAGTAGCTGTAAGCTGTCGTCTCTTCTGATGAGTGACGGTCTCTCTAGATGAGTGACGGTCTCTCTAGATGAGTGACGGTCTCTGTAGATGAGTGACGGTCTCTCTAGATGAGTGACGGTCTTTCTAGACGAGCGACGGCCTCTGTAGACGAGTGACGGTCTCTGTAGATGAGTGACGGTCTCTCTAGATGAGTCACGGTCTCTGTAAATGAGTGACGGTCTCTCTAGACGAGTGACGGTCTCTGTAGACGAGTGACGGTCTCTGTAGACGAGTGACAGTCTCGCTAGACGAGTGACGGTCTCTCTAGAAGAGTGACGTCTCTGTAGACGAGTGACGTCTCTCTAGACGAGTGACGGTCTCTCTAGATGAGTGACATCTCTCTAGATGAGTGACGGTCTCTCTAGATGAGTGAGGGTCTCTGTAGATGAGTGACGGTCTTTCTAGATGAGTGAGGGTCTCTGTAAATGAGTGACGGTCTCTGTAGATGAGTGACGGTCTCTCTAGACGAGTGACGGTCTCTGTAGATGAGTGACGGTCTCTCTAGATGAGTCACGGTCTCTGTAAATGAGTGACGGTCTCGCTAGACGAGTGATGGTCTCTCTAGAAGAGTGACGGTCTCTGTAGACGAGTGACGGTCTCTCTAGACGAGTGACGGTCTCTCTAGATGAGTGACGTCTCTCTAGATGAGTGACGGTCTCTCTAGATGAGTGAGGGTCTCTGTAGATGAGTGACGGTCTCTCTAGATGAGTGAGGGTCTCTCTAGATGAGTGAAGGTCTCTCTAGATGAGTGAGGCTCTCTGTAGATGAGTGGCGGTCTCTGTAGATGAGTGATGGTCTCTCTAGATGAGTGAGGGTCTCTGTAGATGAGTGACGGTCTCTGTAGATGAGTGACGGTCTCTCTAGATGAGTGACGTCTCTCTAGATGAGTTGCGGTCTCTCTGCCCCTGCAGGTCTGAACGTGGCGGCGGCCATGTTGGCTCTGCTCAGCCTGGTCCTGATGCTGCTGGGCTCCGTCTGCGTCGTCATGGCGATCAACAAGCAGCTGCTCTCCTTCCTCAAGCCCGCCTCCCTCTGCTTCAGCCTGGCAGGTGAGCCCCCCTGCCCAGCTCCATAGATGGTTGGACCCACTCCAGATGACTTTATAATACCTGTTGTGGTTGTCCTCCTCCCATCTCCCCCTGATCTATTCATTTCGTCTATTATGGCTCTCACACTCTCTTCTCGTCTCCCTCTTCCGGTTCCCTATATCCTCCTCCTCCATCTCTTCCTCCTCCTCCTCTACCAATTAATCCTCCTCTTCCTCAACCTCCTCCTCTTCTGCCTCCCCCTCTTCCTCCTACTCTACTCCTTCCCCCTCCTCCCCCTCCTCCCCCTCCTGCCCCTCCTCCCCCTCCTCCCCTCCTCCCCTCCTGCCCCTCCTCTCCCCCCCCCCCCCCCCTCCCCCCAGGGCTCCTGGTGCTGGTCTCTCTGCTGGTCTTCCACTGGTCCCTGGAGGCCCTGCTGGTCTCGGACCACTCGGTGCCACTGGAGCAGAGGCTGTCCTGGTCCGTGGGGGTCCTGGGCGTGGCCGGGGCCCTCCTGCTGGGGGGCGGCCTCCTCTTCCTGCTGCTCACCTTGCCCCGCCGCCCCTGGCAGTGCTTCCTCCCGCCACAGCCTGGCGGCCATTAGTGGTGGGGAGTCGGTTCTGCACCTTAATGCCCACCGCCCTCCAGCTCATGATAATAATTGTTATAATTATAATACTAATAATGAAAAGGGTCGGCAGGTTTTCTTCCTCAGGCCACGAGTCTCTAGGCTCACGAAGCCGTTTATAGTCTCTAGGAACTAGCTTAATTTTTCTTATTTCTTTTTAACAAAACACTCGCTACGCTAGATAGTTCTTAAAGTCATCAGTAGTCTTTCATTAACGGATGTGTCTCGTTAATAATGAACTGATGGGGTCTTACTGCTCAGGAGAGTTTTGAAACTGTTCCTTATCGTCTTTGCTGTTATACTGTATTTCAATTTTATTGACGGTTTAACGGTTTAGCTAGCATTACTAAACTGACGCTTATAAAACGAGAGCACACATTTTTTGAATACCCAAAGAATCGTCTTTGTTTGTCAATATAGCCACACAGTGTTACGGTTAGCCTACTATGTGCTAATTCTATGCTATCTTAAACTTCCATCTAGCTACTAGCTAACTTGTTCATTGTGTTTCTCTCATTGCAGTTGCTGGAAAAATGTAAATCGTATTCAGTACGGCACTATCATAAATCGCATGCCAACCTACACACGATATTTTTAGAAGTCCTTTGGAAAAAGGATGGGACTGCTGAATCCACACGTGAATCTTTTCTTGGCATCAACCCGTCACCGCAACACAGAGTTCACATTTACATTTATGGCATTTAGCAGACGCTTCAATGTAAACGACTTACAATAAGTACACTTGTCAGAAGTTTAACCTGAACGTTTTGCCGTATTTTCAAAGTGCTCGTCTTAATGCAACGAAAGTCTCAGCTGTGCAAAGTCAAATTATTCAGTGTTTAGCAATTTAGTGTATAAGTATTTTGCATACTGTCATTCGGCCTATCGTCATTTAGAGTTTAGTGATTTAGCGTTTAGTTATTCTTTAACATTGTGGAGACTTTATGAGTCCAATGTTTTTTCAGGTTTGGGTCTTTTAAACCTGATGGATGTGATAAATGTTGTCGTTTTTGCTATTAAAGGTTAATATTTAATGTTTCATATTCTATGTGTCACTTGCCGGTTGTGCCCTTATTGGAGAGAGACTCATTCCATATTGATGTGGTTATTCTTAGTTGAACTAGAGGGGAGATTTTGAAATGGTTTCTTCTAAAATAACAGACAATATCTAAAGTCAAGATTCTTATTATTTTTTTGAATAAGATTATTTTTGTATATAATAAATATTAAATAAGCAAGTATTCTGTAATACTGCGACTTCCCTTTCTGCTCTACAATGTATAATTATCAATAAAAATGTCTGCCTCCAGCAGGTCTTGGACCATACAGCTGAACACACACACACACACACACACACATACATACACACACACACACACACACACACACACACACACACACACACACACACACACACACACCCCTCAGTCCTGGTTCTGTGTGTGGCGGCCATGTTGCTGTTGGGCTAAATATAGAATGTAGCCAATCAGGCTGACATGAGCAACACAAACTCACAACACACATACCACACTCCACACACACACACCACAAACCTGACATAACATACCACACTCAACACATGCACACAAACACACAGCATATACACAAACACACCCATACCGCGCACATACACTAGTCGCCTACCACATGAATACCCCCACACGACGCCCCAGTGCACCCTGGGAGGTCTGCGGCACGGAGAACCACCGTGGTGGGGTATAGTATAGAACCATGTAATAGCAGCGGCCTTTATGATAGTATCACTGACCTGGGATCAGATCTCTGACCACTCTGGGCCGCAGTGCAATCACACACACACACACACACACACACACACACACTGCCTGAAATGTGAGTGTGGCAGAGAGAGATAGACGGGGGGAGAGAGAGAGAGAGAGAGAGAGAGAGAGAGAGAGAGAGAGAGAGAGAGACGAATTGAAGAGAGAGAGAGAGAGAGAGAGAGAGAGAGAGAGAGAGAGAGAGAGAGAGAGAGACAGACAGGCAGACATAGAGGGAGAGAGAGATCGACAGAGAGGGTGGGGAGAGAGAGAGAAACAGCGATTCACCGAGCGATGAAACCAAATCAGGACAGCCAGAAGAGTTGTTATCCAACATATCTGTGGGATTGAAAGAACACAAGACGTTCACCAGTACAATTCTTAAATAACTTTATTGTATATATATACTTCTATATATATTTGTGTGTTATCTGTTCATATGCTGTATTGCTGCCACCCTGTGTGTGTCTGTCAGAGCACAACGTTACCCGGCCAGGTCCATGGTGGACGTGCTCACTGTTGATCTGAACTCTGACTCTCAGGTCAAAGGCCAAGTGGTAGGGCGCCGTATGGCTCCTGTGATTGGCTGCTGGGATTATTAGGACAGGACTCATCTGGGGCAGGGTAGTGATCCCTAGGCAGTAACCCTATCTCTGTACTGTCTAACCCCTACCTGCTCCTTAATGACCTGTCTCTGTACTGTCTAACCCCTACCTGCTCCTTAATGACCTGTCTCTGTACTGTCTAACCCCTACCTGCTCCTTAATGACCTGTCTCTGTACTGTCTAACCCCTACCTGCTCCTAACGACCTGTCTCTGTACTGTCTAACCCCTACCTGCTCCTTAATGACCTGTCTCTGTACTGTCTAACCCCTACCTGCTCCTTAAAGACCTGTCTCTGTACTGTCTAACCCCTACCTGCTCCTTAATGACCTGTCTCTGTACTGTCCAACCCCTACCTGCTCCTTAATGACCTGTCTCTGTACTGTCTAACCCCTACCTGCTCCTTAATGACTTGTCTCTGTACTGTCTAACCCCTACCTGCTCCTTAATGACCTGTCTCTGTACTGTCTAACCCCTACCTGCTCCTTAATGACCTGTCTCTGTACTGTCTAACACCTACCTGCTCCTGTATTCACTGTAATTGGCTTTAGGTAAAAGTGTCTGATAAATGACTAAACACAAAATAGGTTTCCAAATTAGTATTGATTCCCTCAGGTTTAATTGGTGATTGATTGGTGAATTCACAATATTTTGAATATTATTGTCATCAAATTCTCATTAGTTGAATTGTTTTGTGTTGTTAGTTAAAGAGAGTTAGAGCTTATATCAACAGTGAAACAAGACCACATTAAAGGTACAATATGTCGTGAGAGAAACATCCCTGGTCCAACACTAGCTGCCCCGACCACAACTCTCCAGACACTTCGTTCTCCTTTAAAACGTTCCGGGTCCAAACCTTAATTTGTGTTCTGATCCACTATCCTCAGAGTGACCGGGTTGCCAGATATGACACAAATCTGGACAAAACATCATTCTGTAGCCATGGAAGCAGACAAACCAAATCCACTGAGATCGTTCTCGCAGTTAGCCAACATAAAACAAGACAACTTCTTCCGATATTGTGAATTATGAATGCAAAACCCATATTAAACGCTCAGTGTCAAGTTACTGTACATAAACTGTACTGCACCTTTAAGATCCCATATGTTACAGACCAACATTGCAGTCACGATGTTGGTACGATGTCGGAACGATGTGGGTACGATGTCTACGATGTGGGTATGATGTCTACAATGTGGGTCCGACGTCTACGATGTGGGTACGATGTCTACAATGTGGGTCCGATGTGGGTACGATGTGGGTCAATGTTGTCACATTGTCATATTGTGTTGTAGCTGCAGTGATTGCATGTTTCTTGATACTTTTTTATTTTATTTTAAATTGTAGGCTATCAATGAATCCACTTCTCTGAAACCCACTGCCTAGAATCTTATCACATATGTAAAACTAACAGGGTTGTTAAAGAAAATATTTGTGAGCCATTAAATGTCCAGCGTTGTTCCACACCCTAACATTAGGTGGCGCTATTGCACTAACTCGGAATGCAAATTGTGTAAAAAAGACAAAGAAGACTGAAATCTATCATGTGACCATGAATGTCAAGGAAGCATGTGGCCTAATATGGACCTACAACAGCCCTAGAGCTGTTGTAAATAATTTGCCTTTTTACCATTTTGGTAATAAGCAACAACAGCCAGACTATGTTGTTGGAAACAGACAGGGAGCCTTACCTTGCTAGTACAATGGGGTTTAATAACTTCCTCCATACTATGAGCTTACTATGTAGGTGGAATGGTTTTGGGGAACACTTTCCTATTAACTGTTGAGTCCCTAAGAGGTAGGTTGCTAAGGAAGTTAGCAACTATGCTTTTGGGAAACGAACCCCCTGGTTTGGTCAAGGTGACGTTGTGCTTCGATCTGAGTACGATAGTCCGAGTATGTCTGCGATGTCGTTACGATCTGAGTACGATAGTCCCAGTGTCTGTGATGTCGGTACGATGCAGTCACGCTGTTGGTACCATCGTACAATAGTAATCATAATAATGTTGTGGTCGACTTTGTGTTTCAGTGTAGATACGTCGTAGTTACAGGCACTCTAAAACAATATCACATTAATAATATCAATATGTACCACCACAAAAAATAAATAGATATAAATATTATGGTCTACAGATAACACTGAGTATCAACATTAAAAAACACGAGTTATTAGGCTACGTTGGTCATGTTTACAAAACTAAATCGTTAGCCGGGAGTGAATGACTTAGTGTGATCCGTACAGCCATGTGGTCGGGGAGTGGCTCGAGTTTGAGTCCCGTAAGTCCTGGTCATCAGCCAACTCCCCCTCCGCAACTATGCCAGTGCTCAGCCGACCCTGGAGCAAGGCACTAACGACGTGACCTGCTCTCTGGCGCCCCCGCAGGCAGACTGGTGGAGGTGCGGAGGAGCGACGGAGAGAGCGAGTGGTGAGCCTGGGGCTCGCTCACCCCCCAGACCCTAGAGGGCGTGGATATGAGTCATGGCCACTCCTCCTCCCCCCCTTGGTTCTGCCCCTCTCAAAACAATCCCCAAAATGTGAGCTATGAAAAATGGTTTGTTCCAAAAACAGATTCAAAAATTTACAAATACCCTGCAAATACCAGAAGGATATCATAGAAACACGAGCAACAGGAGAGGAAACATCAGGAGGTGCATCTGAGAGGAGCAACGATGGAGAGGATAAACATCTGGATCCATGATGCATCACTGACAGAGAGGAGGAGGTGAAGGAGTCTCCCTCTCCTCGGTCCATCTCACCAGAGGAGAGGGAGGAGGAGGTGAAGGAGGCTCTGGAGAGAGTGAAGGAGGTGAAGGAGTCTTTGGAGAGAGGGAGAGGAGGTGAAGGAGCCTCTGGAGAGAGGAGGAGGTGAAGGAGGCTCTCTCTTCTCGCTCGGCCGCTGGTTGTTTATCAGCGACATTACAAAGTGCGTTTGAGGCGTGACAGGCGGCGGGCGATACGTTCGTGTGTTCTGCACGTGAGCCCTCGGCCACAGCGAGCCTCACGGTACCATGGCAACGGCTAATGGGCTTCTTCTGAACCAAACGTGTCCAAAGGTGAAGACAAAAAAACCCATGTTTCAAAGAGGATTAAATGGCATCGTATGAACATTAAAGCGCTCATGTCCCCACCAGTGAACTGCTGATACTACTACAACGACTACGAACATTTCTTTAAGTTTTTTTTTAAACGTTATACGCTATAATTCCTTCCACCTGAGTATGAACTGACCCCTGACCCCGTTGCCAACGGTTACAGCCCTTCTGGGGTTGGTCAGGCTCACTCTGACGCAGCCCTCTCTGGTCGTCCGCCCAGTTCGGAAACATCCAGGGTTAGCTAACTCTCCGGGATTACCGAACTCTCCGGGATACTGAACTCTCCGGGATACCAAACTCTCCGGGATTACAGAACTCATTCCGATAAATCAACACCCACAACACAGACACGTTTCTTACTAGTTTGTAAACACAAATAAGGAGTAAATAGGAGAATAAATGACTTGAGCTGACAGTATATAAAGTACATCACTAGGAACAGAAGGTTAGTATAGTGATAGATTATGGCTTATTATTTCATCAGGGTGTACCAACGCCCACAAATTCAAACCTTTATCACACGAGAACAAATAAGGACTTCTAGCATGCTCCCGTCGTACTGGGGGGTCTGGAGTACTGGGGGGTCTGGAGGGGTCTGGTCTGGAGTACTGGGGGGTCTGGAGTACTGGGGGTCTGGAGTACTGGGGGGTCTGGAGTACTGGGGGTCTGGAGTACTGGGGGGTCTGGAGTACTGGGGGGTCTGGAGGGGTCTGGTCTGGAGTACTGGGGGGTCTGGAGTACTGGGGGTCTGGAGTACTGGGGGGTCTGGAGTACTGGGGGTCTGGAGTACTGGGGGGTCTGGAGTACTGGGGGGTCTGGAGGGGTCTGGTCTGGAGTACTGGGGGGTCTGGAGTACTGGGGGTCTGGAGTACTGGGGGGTCTGGAGTACTAGGGGGTCTGGAGTACTGGGGGGTCTGGAGTACTGGGGGGTCTGGAGTACTGGGGGGTCTGGAGGGGTCTGGTCTGGAGTACTGGGGGGTCTGGAGTACTGGGGGTCTGGAGTACTGGGGGGTCTGGAGTACTGGGGGGTCTGGAGTACTGGGGGTCTGGAGTACTGGGGGGTCTGGAGTACTGGGGGGTCTGGAGTACTGGGGGGTCTGGAGGGGTCTGGTCTAGAGTAATGAGGGGTCTGGGGGGTCCCGGGAAAGCATTCTATATGGATAACAGCAGATGTGCCCCTGAGCAAGGCACTGATCCCGGGTACCAATACTGCAGACCCCGTTAAACATGTGGGACCCCCCAGACCCCTCCCTCCCCGCTGGGTTCAGGGCGGGGACATGTTGCCAGAAGTCGTACGATGGTGAGAGCGACGGCAGCAAGACGCCTCGCTACAGCCCCCCCTATCCTCGTTACAGCCCCCCCCTCTCTAGCCTCGCTACAGCCCCCCCTATCCTCGTTACAGCCCCCCCCCTCTAGCCTCGTTACAGCCCCCCCTCCCCCCCCCAGCCTCGTTACAGCCCCCCATCTAGCCTCATTACAGCCCCCCCCCCAGCCTCGTTACAGCCCCCCCTCCCCCCCCAGCCTCGTTACAGCCCCTCCCCTCTCTAGCCTCGTTACAGCCCCCCCCAGCCTCGTTACAGCCCCCCCCCCAGCCTCGTTACAGCCCCCCCCCCAGCCTCGTTACAGCCCCCCCCCCAGCCTCGTTACAGCCCCCCCCCCAGCCTCGTTACAGCCCCCCCCTCTAGCCTCGTTACAGCCCCCCCAGCCTCGTTACAGCCCCCCCAGCCTCGTTACAGCCCCCCCCTCTAGCCTCGTTACAGCCCCCCCAGCCTCGTTACAGCCCCCCCAGCCTCGTTACAGCCCCCCCCCCAGCCTCGTTACAGCCCCCCCCCCCAGCCTCGTTACAGCCCCCCCCCCCAGCCTCGTTACAGCCCCCCCCCCAGCCTCGTTACAGCCCCCCCAGCCTCGTTACAGCCCCCCCAGCCTCGTTACAGCCCCCCCCAGCCTCGTTACAGCCCCCCCCCCAGCCTCGTTACAGCCCCCCCAGCCTCGTTACAGCCCCCCCCCCAGCCTCGTTACAGCCCCCCCAGCCTCGTTACAGCCCCCCCAGCCTCGTTACAGCCCCCTCTAGACGGGCGTGGTCTTGCGGTTCAGCGTGTCTGAGTTGCTGTCGCGGTCCCTCTTGGCGCCCAGCCGGTCCAGGGTTCCCATGGCGCCCCGGTCCCGGTCCCGGTCCCGGTCCCGGTCCATGGTGGCGGTGGACATGGGGGCCTGCTGGGGGGGAGTGCCCGACCCCGGGGTGCTGAGGGGGGCGGAGCCCTGGCCCGCCGCCGCCGCCGCCAGGTTGGACTTGGAGAGGGAGGGCAGCGTGCCCCCCAGCGTGCCGGCGCCCCCCTCCTTGGGGAAGTAGTTGTGCAGCTGGTAGAGCGCGGCGCGGTCCACGGTGCCGTACAGCGGGGGGGGGGGCCCCGCCCCCCAGGCTGCCCAGCTTGGAGTCCCGGCCCAGCGTGTACATGGAGATGTCCCCGCCCCCCCCGCCCCCCCCGTGGTGGGGGTTGGGCAGCGTGGCCACGGAGAAGGGCGGGGCGGAGGGCGGCAGGGCGAAGGTCTTGGAAGCGGCGTCGGGGGAGCCCTCGGGGGAGCGGGGGGGCTCCGTGGAGCCGGACGAGGACCGGGAGCGCCGGAAACGGTAGCTGGGGAGGCGGAGCATGGCGTGGGCGGAGCTCTTGAAGAGGTCTGCGCGCGAGCGGCAGCGCAGCTCCTTGTTCTTCTCGATGTAGATGTTGACGGCCAGGACCCCCACCATCTCGGCCAGGATGAAGGACAGCCCCCCGAAGTAGAAGGACCAGCCGTACGAGTAGTGCCACTTCTTATCCTCGTCCTTCTTGGGCGAGATGTCGCTGAGCGCCGCCGAGATGTAGACGATCACCCCGATGATGTTACTGAGACCTGGGGGACATGTTACTGAGACCTGGGGGACATGTTACTGAGACCTGGGGGACATGTTACTGAGACCTGGGGGACATGTTACTGAGACCTGGGGGACATGTTACTGAGACCTGGGGGGACATGTTACTGAGACCTGGGGGACATGTTACTGAGACCTGGGGGACATGTTACTGAGACCTGGGGGACATGTTACTGAGACCTGGGGGACATGTTACTGAGACCTGGGGGACATGTTACTGAGACCTGGGGGGACATGTTACTGAGACCTGGGGGACATGTTACTGAGACCTGGGGGACATGTTACTGAGACCTGGGGGACATGTTACTGAGACCTGGGGGGACATGTTACTGAGACCTGGGGGACATGTTACTGAGACCTGGGGGACATGTTACTGAGACCTGGGGGACATGTTACTGAGACCTGGGGAGAGTAGTATTAGTACGAGTATTAGTAGTGTTGTACTAGTACTAGTATGATGAGGAGATAAGTATTAGTAGTGTTGTAGTACTAGTATGATGAGGAGATAAGTATTAGTAGTGTTGTAGTGCTAGTATGATGAGGAGATAAGTATTAGTAGTGTTGTAGTACTAGTATGATGAGGAGATAAGTATTAGTAGTGTTGTAGTGCTAGTATGATGAGGAGATAAGTAGTAGTAGTGTTGTAGTACTAGTATTGGTGGTATTGGTATCGTAGTTGGTGCTGTAGTGTTAGCAGTGCTAGCATGAGTATCAGTAGTTTTAGTATTAGTGTCCGTAGTACTAGTATCAGTACTGTTAGCAGTGCTAGTATTAGTATCAGCAGTATCAGTATCAGTACTGTTAGTAGTACTAGTGTCAGCAGTGCTGGGGGGCTCCGTTACCGGCGGCGACGAACAGGATGCCCCCCCCCAGGATGACGTTCCTCTTGCTGCGGTAGAAGCCGCTGGACGCCACGCAGACTCCGCCCAGCAACAGCAGGGTGGCGCTCAGGATGGGGAAGATACTGGAGGCCCGCACCACGCCTGGACGGGGGAGGAGCCACGGGGGGGGGCACAGGGGAGGAGCCACAGGGGAGGAGCAATGGGGGAGGGGCCACACATGGGAGGAGCCAAACAGGGGAGGAGCCATGGGAGAGGGGCCCCGGGCGGAGGAGACACAGGGGAGGAGCCATGGGGGAGGGGCCACACAGGGGAGGAGTCACAGGGGAGGAGCCACAGGGGAGGGGCCACGGGGGGGAGCCATTGGGGGAGGAGACAAGACACAACAGGGTGAGGGGCCACAGGGGGAGGGGCCACATACCAGGGGGAGGAGACGAACACCAGGGGGAGGAGCCACAGGGGGAGGGGCCACACACCAGGGGGAGGAGCCACAGGGGGAGGAGACACACACTTAATCTCTGGTTGTATCTGAGGACACACCGTAGGGGGAGGAGCCACACCGTAGGGGGAGGAGCCACACCGTAGGGGGAGGAGCCACACAGCAGGGGGAGGAGCCACACACAGCTCGTCAGGACCAGTCAGGGTGAGGCGTTCCCGCCCAGGGAACACCTCAACACGCTAACACACAACCTGAACACGCTAACACACAACCTCAACACGCTAACACACAACCTCAACACGCTAACGCACAACCTGAACACACTAACACACAACCTCAACACGCTAACACACAACCTCAACACGCTAATGCACAACCTCAACACGCTAACGCACAACCTCAACACGCTAACACACACACAACCTCAACACGCTAACACACAACCTGAACGCGCTAACACACAACCTCAACACGCTAACGCACAACCTCAACACGCTAACACACAACCTCAACACGCTAACGCACAACCTCAACACGCTAACACACACACAACCTCAACACGCTAACACACAACCTAAACACACTAACACACAACCTCAACACGCTAACGCACAACCTCAACATGCTAATGCACAACCTGAACACACTAACACACAACCTCAACACGCTAACACACAACCTCAACACGCTAACGCACAACCTCAACACGCTAACACACAACCTCAACACGCTAACACACAACCTCAACATGCTAACGCACAACCTCAACACGCTAACACAAAACCTCAACACGCTAATGCACAACCTCAACACGCTAACACACAACCTGAACACACTAACGCACAACCTGAACACACTAACATACAACCTGAACATACTAACACACAACCTGAGCACACTAACACACACACAACCTCAACACGCTAACACACAACCTCAACACGCTAACACACAACCTGAACATACTAACACACAACCTGAACACACTAACACACACACAACCTGAACACACTAACACACAACCTGAACACACTAACGCACAACCTGACCACACTAACACACAACCTCAACACGCTAACGCACAACCTCAACACGCTAACACACAACCTCAACACGCTAACACACAACCTCAACACGCTAACACACAACCTCAACACAGTAACAAACAACCTCGACACGCTAACACACAACCTCAACATGCTAACACACAACCTCAACACACAACCTCAACACGCTAACGCACAACCTCAACACACAACCTGAACACACTAACACACAACCTGAACACAGTAACACACAACCTGAACACACTAACGCACAACCTGACCACACTAACACACAACCTCAACACGCTAACGCACAACCTCAACACGCTAACACACAACCTCAACACGCTAACACACAACCTCAACACGCTAACACACAACCTGAACATACTAACACACAACCTGAACACACTAACACACACACAACCTCAACACGCTAACACACAACCTCAACACGCTAACACACAACCTGAACATACTAACACACAACCTGAACACACTAACACACACAAAACCTGAACACACTAACACACAACCTGAACACACTAACGCACAACCTGACCACACTAACAGACAACCTCAACACGCTAACGCACAACCCCAACACGCTAACACACAACTTCAACACGCTAACACAGAACCTCAACACGCTAACACACAACCTCAACACAGTAACAAACAGCCTCGACACGCTAACACACAACCTCAACATGCTAACACACAACCTCAACACACTAACACACAACCTCAACACACAACCTCAACACGCTAACGCACAACCTCAACATACTAACACACAACCTCAACACACTAACAAACACACAACCTGAACACGCTAACACACAACCTGAACACACTAACACACACAACCTGAACACGCTAACACACAACCTGAACACACTAACACACAACCTGAAGACACAACCTGAACACACTAACCAACGACCTGAACACACTAACACACAACCTCAACACATTAACACACGACTTGAACACACTAATACACAACCTCAACACACTAACACACACACAACCTGAACACACTAACACACAACCTCAACACGCTAACACACAACCTCAACACACTAACACACAACCTAAACACACTAACACACAACCTGAACACACTAACACACAACCTGAACATGCTAACACACAACCTCAACACACTAACACACACAAAACCTGAACACACTAACACACAACCTGAACACACTATCACACAACCTGAACACACTAACACACACCCTCAACACGCTAACACACAACCTGAACACACTAACACACAACCTGAACACACTAACACACAACCTGAACACAGTAACACACAACCTGAACACGCTAACACACAACCTCAACACACACACAACCTGAACACACTAACACACAACCTCAACACACTAACACATAACCTGAACACACTAACACACAACCTGAACACACTAACACACAACCTCAACACACTAACACACTACCTGAACATACTAAAACACAACCTGAACACGCTAACACACAACCTCAACACACTAACACACACACAACCTGAACACACTAACACACAACCTGAACACACATACACACAACCTCAACACACTAACCCACAACCTGAACACACAACCTGAACACACTAACACACAACCTGAACACACAACCTGAACACACTAACACACAACTTGAACACACAACCTGAACACACTTACACACAGCCTGAACACAATAACACACACACATCCTGAACACACTAACACACAGAGATAAACACACATGGGCATCCGAAAGGAAACGCACAAGTCTTTCAGGAAAGCTGTTCATACCAGTTGTATTGATGTCCACCCACACACCTCGTTCTCTTGTGTGTGTGTGTGTGGGCGAGCACAGTCTGATGGGCTGGCTAGAGAACGGTACAGACTCCCAGCTCTAGATACACACTCCTAGCTCTAGATACACACTCCCAGCTCTAGATACACACTCCTGGCTCTAGATACACACTCCCAGCATTAGATACACACTCCCAGCTCTAGATACACACTCCCAGCTCTAGATACACACTCCCAGCTCTAGATACACACTCCTAGCTCTAGATACACACTCCCAGCTCTAGATATACACTCCCAGCTTTAGATACACACTCCCAGCTCTAGATATACACTCCCAGCTTTAGATACACACTCCTAGCTCTAGATACACACTCCCAGCTCTAGAGAAAGGTCCTAGAGAGAGAGAGAGAGAGAGAGAGGTAGAGAGACATACGCAGTAGGTACT
>NC_136946.1:459472-471972 GCF_949987615.1 Pollachius pollachius | reverse complement strand
CGCAACAGGCGGCAATGCGGAGCAGAGGGGCGCAACAGGCGGCTTGACGGAGCGGAGCGGCGCCACAGGCGCCTGGTCGGAGCGGAGGTTCACAACAGGCGGCTGGTCGGAGCAAAAACCGGGAGGAAACCTGACCCGGTGGACGGGAGTCTTCGGGTGCTTTCAGATAAAGCTGGAAACGACTCTTAACTGTTTAAACTAAGTCGTGGTCCATTTTTTATCAAACTATTATTATTTAATCGTCATTAATTAACTTAATCTGTTGTCCATTGCACTAACATTGATGAGGTTTGTTCGAGGATCTCAGAGTTAATTGACTTGTAAACTAAAGCTAATGTTTGAGTTATTTTGCATTTGTTTTTGTATGTATGCTTAAACCAATCACTACACAATATGATAGTAGCCTACTCAATTTTAATCTGATTACAAATTATAATCCGTTGCTCATTTGCGAATTAGCAGTCATGGGTCAAACTCTTTTGTGTTTCCTTTGCTGTTACCTTCCAGGGTGATCAATGTGCTGTTCTTCTTTCAAAAAGCCAAAGGTCATTGCACTGCACACGTTGTAGAAAAGAAATTTATTTGTTACATGTTTGAGATGATTGCTACCAAGTCGGAACAAGAACCTAAACATTAAACAAGAGCTCTTCATTAACCACACACAGATCCTAACGTTAGCTAACAGAATACTGGGAATAGAAACTTTTCAGAGGACTTATTCCACGCTTACTTCTTACTATTTCAGATGTCAGTCATGTTGTGTTACTATCTGAATAAACCAAGGTACCTTATTGTCTAAACGATTAACAGTGATCTTCAAACACTATAGAGAATAGCCCACAGCCAGGAGGACGCTTTGGGGAGTGATTCTATACAGGTTTCATATCCGGGCAGGACCACTTTACCCTTAAGTTCCCCTCAGCTCGATGTGCACAACACTTAAAACAAAACCACTTAAAACTAAACCACAGTTCATGTGCAAAAGGCAGCGAACGAGATGACCACCAAACCAAACGCGCCTTTGGAGATCCACCACCACCATGCTCCCAGTGAGGTCCTCATCGCCGGCTGATTCAAGTGCACGCTGCTAGTGTGCACGTGAGCGTCTGTTCCTCACCTTCCACTCGACCAGCAGTACCTCCTCCGACCAGAAGGGGCTCCCTCCTAGGTCCTCATGTCAAGCTCCTTCCTGAACCTCTTCCTGGTTCGCTGGTTTGGGTTCAAGTCTCTCAGGGGGAGTCTGTTAAAATTGGCATTGCGATAAAGGAAGATACGAATAAAGAACTGATCCGTTGAATCCACTCAAGAGCAGGGTGGGCCCCTGTGTGAGGAAGACCTTGGGGAGGTCGTGGGCGTGTCCACACGGACCCAGGTGTGACGGACAGAAACATGTGACCAGGAAATGGAAGTCAGTGCCTCATCACAGGCTTAAAACTTTAACCTAAAAACCAAACGTAGAAATGAGAAAATAAACTGAAGTCTTGTTGCATAAGTTGTAGGCCAGAAGGGGTTTGAATACACAAACATGACTTAGGTTATACCGAGTATGACGAGAATTTAAGCAAACTTAACAGGTGTGTCGGGAACAGGTATCTAATGCAACGTTATCTCCTCTCTGAGGACGCCATTTTGGCCTTGTCAGGGATAACCGTAACAGGAAGTGCTTCGTCCTCAAAGTTTTCTAACACTTATGCCAGCTCTACAACTTTAAAGTCCTCAAACTCTTAAGCTAGCTTGTTAAGATAAAGGTCCTCAAATTCTTAAGCTAGCTTGTTAAGATAGAGGTCCTCAAACTCTTAAGCTAGTTTGTCAAGCTGAAGTTCTCCAGAATCTTTCCAGGCTGGCTCCAAACCGTTTCACCACGGTTTTCCGTCGCAAATAGAAACTGCTTAGAAAAGGGGTTTGCTAAAACATTGAAAACATGAAGGAATATTTACATCCCACGAAAGACGTCTGTGATTAAGGTTGAAGTAACATCTGTTAAGGTAAAGACATTTGAGAAGAATCAATGTCTATAGATTTGAAGTATAAATATTAATTCATTTACAATGTGTTTGTACATTATATAACCTCTAGAATTTCTCGTGTGCAGATCAGGTACACAGGCAATAAGTTTAGTAAAAAATATATGCTCTTTCTGTTGCCGAATACCATCCTATTAACGTAACCCTGCAGGCTGGAGCAGAGGAGGAGACAGTATCACCTGCAGCTCAGCACCCAGTGTCTACAGCAGCACCCAGTGTCTACAGCAGCACCCAGTCTACAGCAGCACCCAGTGTCTACAGCAGCACCCAGTCTACAGCAGCACCCAGTGTCTACAGCAGCACCCAGTGTCTACAGCAGCACCCAGTGTCTACAGCAGCACCCAGTGTCTACAGCACCACCCAGTCTACAGCAGCACCCAGTCTACAGCAGTCCACCTCCACTACTATCAGAGGCATCTATCCAAAGGGACTGACAGTGGATCCAGAGACGGCTCATTAAGGAGAGGGGGAGGGGTCATTAAGGAGGGGGAGGGGTCAGGGGTCATTAGGGAGGGGTCGGGGTCGGGGGTCATTAGGGAGGGGGAGGGGTCGGGGGTCATTAAGGAGAGGGGGGGTTCAGAGGTCATTAAGGAGAGGGAGGGGTCAGAGGTCATTAAGGAGGGGGAGGGGTCAGAGATCATTAAGGAGGGGGAGGGGTCAGAGGTGATTAAGGAGAGGGAGGGGTCAGAGGTCATTAAGGAGGGGAGGGGTCAGAGGTCATTAAGGAGAGGGAGGGGTCAGAGGTCATTAAGGAGGGGGGGGGGGTCCCAGAACCCCCAGGCAGGGAGGGTTAAACCCTCACAGCCAACTGGTTCTGCTCCTGTGTATTATGGGAGATACTAACTCCATTGAGAGATGCTACCTTGTTACCATGGAGATACTAACTGGTAGGCCTGGGGGTACCATCTGGTATCTATGGAGATACTCACTGGTAAAAATGGAGATATAAATTGAGAACTATGGAGATAGTGGTAACCATGGAGATACAAACTCGTCCCAATGGATATTATCACTGGTAACATGGAAATAGTGGTTACCATGGAGCTACTAACTGGTAACTATGGAGCGACTAAATAGTAACCATGGAGATACTAGCTGGTGAACAGAGATCACAACGTAACCATTCAGATAGAAGAAACTACAGGGATGACAACTGGTAACCATGGCAACAGTGGTAACCCTGGAGACACTGGGTGATATCCATAGAGATACTGGCTGGTAACCATAGAGATACTGGGTGGTAACCATGGCGACACTGGGTGACAGCCATAGAGATACTGGCTGGTAACCGTAGAGCTACTGGGTGGTAACCATGGAGACACTGGGTGGTAACCATGGAGACACCGGGAGGTAACCCAGAGGTGATGCTCTGCTTCCTTTAGAAACGGGTGCTGATGTGTCGCTGATGAACCAGCGATCAGTCTCCCCCCCCCCGTGTGTTAAGGGGTCCTCATATCAGGCACTGCCCCCCCCATCATCCTCCCATTGAATCTAACGGCTACACGTGTGTGTGTGTGTGTGTGTACATGTGTGTGTGTGTGTGTGCGTGTACATGTTAATGCTTGTGTGCGTGTCTGTGTTTGTGTGTGTGTGTGTGTGTGTGTACATGTTAGCGCTTGTGTGCGTGTCTGTGTGTGTGTGTGTGTGGCCCTAACACGGCGAGGCGCTCATGCGCACGTGGGCGTGGTAGTACGGGGGTGGCACGGCGGCCGGCGGCGCCCCCTGCTGGGGGAGGAGCTGGTGGGAGCGGGGGAGGGGGGGGTACCCCCCCGGGGAGGAGGAGGCGAAGGAGGCGCCCTGGGGCTGCAGCTGGTAGCTGGCGGAGGAGGAGGGCCCCGAGGAGCCCCCCCCGGGCCGGGGGCCGGGGGGGGGGGCCTGGTTCAGCTGGATGCTGATGTCGGAGGAGGAGGCGTCGGAGGGGGAGCGAGGGCGAGCGGCGGGAGGCGCCCAGGCGTCGGGGTGCAGGTACTGGCCGCTGTAGTCGCTGCAGTGGGACAGGCGGGGGCGGTAGAGGGCGGGGTGAGGCCGGTACAGCTCCTCCTCGGCGTAGCGCTTCATGAAGAGATACACCGACATCACGCCCGCTCCCTGCGGAGGGCAGCGGTTAGCACAGCGCCCGCCGTCCGTGTGTGTGTGTGAGTGTGTGTGTGTCTGTACACGTGTGTGTGTTCCTCTGTGTGTGTCTGTACACGTGTGTGTGTGTTCCTCTGTGTGTGTCTGTACACGTGTGTGTGTGTTCCTCTGTGTGTGTCAGTACACGTGTGTGTGTGAGTGTGTGTGTGTCTGTACACGTGTGTGTGTGTTCCTCTGTGTGTGTCAGTACACGTGTGTGTGTGTAAGTGTGTGTGTGTCTGTACACGTGTGTGTGTGTTCCTCTGTGTGTGTCAGTACACGTGTGTGTGTGTTCCTCTGTGTGTGTGTCAGTACACGTGTGTGTGTGTTCCTCTGTGTGTGTCTGTACACGTGTGTGTGTGTTCCTCTGTGTGTGTCAGTACACGTGTGTGTGTGAGTGTGTGTGTGTCTGTACACGTGTGTGTGTGTGTTCCTCTGTGTGTGTCTGTACACGTGTGTGTGTGTTCCTCTGTGTGTGTCTGTACACGTGTGTGTGTGTTCCTCTGTGTGTGTCTGTACACGTGTGTGTGTGTTCCTCTGTGTGTGTCAGTACACGTGTGTGTGTGTGAGTGTGTGTGTGTCTGTACACGTGTGTGTGTGTTCCTCTGTGTGTGTGTCAGTACACGTGTGTGTGTGTTCCTCTGTGTGTGTCTGTACACGTGTGTGTGTGTTCCTCTGTGTGTGTCAGTACACGTGTGTGTGTGTGAGTGTGTGTGTGTCTGTACACGTGTGTGTGTGTTCCTCTGTGTGTGTGTCAGTACACGTGTGTGTGTGTTCCTCTGTGTGTGTCAGTACACGTGTGTGTGTGTTCCTCTGTGTGTGTCAGTACACGTGTGTGTGTGAGTGTGTGTGTGTCTGTACACGTGTGTGTGTGTGTTCCTCTGTGTGTGTCTGTACACGTGTGTGTGTGTTCCTCTGTGTGTGTCTGTACATGTGTGTGTGTGTTCCTCTGTGTGTGTCTGTACACGTGTGTGTGTGTGTTTCTCTGTGTGTGTCTGTACACGTGTGTGTGTGCATGTGTGTCTGTTCGTATGTGTGTGTGTGTGTGTTTCTCTGTGTGTGTGTGCGTCAGTCCACATTAACATTGATTGTGATGCAGCGTGAGTAAATGGTAAGCATCAGTAATTATTTGCGTCATATAAATGTGTGTGTGTGTGTGTGTGTGTGTGTGTGTGTGTGTGTCCTACCTCCTTGAGGAGAAAGGAGGAGGCGGCGAAGGCGAAGGACCAGCCGTAGTGGTAGTGGAAGAAGTGCTCCGACTCCCGCGGCCGGTTCATCACCTCGTCGTTGATACTGGAGATATAGAGGACCAGACCCACCACCAGGCTCAGGCCTGGGGGGCAGAGGGTTAGACCAGACCCACCACCAGGCTCAGGCCTGGGGGGCAGAGGGTTAGACCAGACCCACCACCAGGCTCAGACCTGGGGGGCAGAGGGTTAGACCAGACCCACCACCAGGCTCAGGCCTGGGGGGCAGAGGGTTAGACCAGACCCACCACCAGGCTCAGGCCTGGGGGGCAGAGGGTTAGACCAGACCCACCACCAGGCTCAGGCCTGGGGGGCAGAGGGTTAGACCAGACCCACCACCAGGCTCAGGCCTGGGGGGCAGAGGGTTAGACCAGACCCACCACCAGGCTCAGGCCTGGGGGGCAGAGGGTTAGACCAGACCCACCACCAGGCTCAGGCCTGGGGGGCAGAGGGTTAGACCAGACCCACCACCAGGCTCAGGCCTGGGGGGCAGAGGGTTAGACCAGACCCACCACCAGGCTCAGGCCTGGGGGGCAGAGGGTTAGACCAGACCCACCACCAGGCTGAGGCCTGGGGGGCAGAGGGTTAGACCCCCTTGGGGGGGTCCCTGTCTCCACAGGGTGAAGGTTTCCTCTCCTCATTCGATGGATATGGACCGTTAGCAGAGTGGAGGGAGGGAGAGAGTGGGAGGAGGAGGACAGCGGTTGCCAGGGCAACAGCGTGTTCTGCAGAGAACAACTGACTGAGAGCAGACCGATATCACTGGAGAGACATCCACCAATCACAGAGGAGAACAGCCCTCTACCAATCACAGAGAAGACCAGTCCTCCACCAATCACAGAGACCAGCCCTCCACCAATCACAGAGACCAGCCGTCCACCAATCACAGAGACCAGCCCTCCACCAATCAGAGAGAAGACCAGCCCTCCACCAATCACAGAGACCAGCCCTCCATTAATCACAGAGACCAGCCCTCCACCAATCACAGAGGAGACCAGGCCTCCACCAATCAGAGAGAAGACCAGCCCTCCACCAATCACAGAGACCAGCCCTCCACTAATCACAGAACACCAGTCAGTAAACCAGTCTGACATTATATAGGATTGTAAACATGGTTATGAATATTGATGTTGTGAATATGGTTGATTATGAACGTGGTTGGTTTTATGTCCTCATCATCAATGTTCAAATCATTATCTGATCACATGTCATTAATGCTCATTTGTTGTGCGAATGATATTTTATTCCTGGTCACATGACCTCCTGTTCAGTCACATGACGTCATGTTGTTCCATCAGGTGTTACAGCACACTGCTACAGAGCAGCATGTAACGTTATCTAACTGAACATCTCTCGACTGCTCTGGGAAAACATCTCAGCGGTTGGGGGACTGTTACATAACAACGTGATGATGGACAGAAATAACAACCAATCACAAGAGCTCTCGTAAACAAGGCGATGACTCAGTAGAAAAGGGGTCTGGTGGGTTCTCTGTTCTGACCAGCAGAGGGCAGCAAACACACACACGCACACACACACACACACACACGCACACACACACACGCACACACACGTACAAACATACTTAAACATTATGACCTCATACAAGTTAAATATGACTTAAAGTATTTAAAGATGACCTCATGAAGTTTAATATGACTACATTATTAAAAGATGACCTAATATAGTTAAAAATAACCTAATATAGTTAAAGTTGACCTCATCTGGTTAAAGATGACCTCATGTAGTTAAAGATGACCTCATATAGTTAAAGATGACTTCATATAGTTAAAGATGACCTCATAGACTTAAAAAAAACCTCCTGTGGTTAAAGATGACCTCATATAGTTAAAGATGACCTCATGTGGTTAAAGATGACCTCATAGTTAAAGATGGCCTCACATAGTTAAAGATGACCTCATATAGTCAAAGATGACCTCATGTAGTTAAAGATGACCTCATGTAGTTAAAGATGACCTCATATAGTCAAAGATGACCTCATATAGTCAAAGATGACCTCATGTAGTTAAAGATGACCTCATATACTTAAAAATAACCTCATGTGGTTAAAGATGACCTCATATAGTTAAAGATAACCTGCTGTAGTTAAAGATGACCTCATTTAGTTAAAGATGACCTCATAGAGTTAAAGATGACCTCATATAGTTAGAGATGACCTCATGTAGTTAAAGATGACCTCATGTAGTTAAAGAGGACCTCATGTAGTTAAAGATGACCTCATGTAGTTAAAGACGACCTCATATAGTTAAAGATGACCTCATATAGTTAAAAATGACCTCATAGAGTTAAAGATGACCTCATATAGTTAGAGATGACCTCATGTAGTTAAAGATGACCTCATATAGTTAAAGATGACCTCATATACTTAAAGATGACTTCAAATAGTTAAAGATGACCTCATGTAGTTAAAGATGACCTCATGTAGTTAAAGATGACCTCATGTAGTTAAAGTTGACCTCATATACTTAAAGATGACTTCAAATAGTTAAAGATGACCTCATATAGTTAAAGATGACCTCATGTAGGTAAAGATTACCTCATATACTTAAAGATGACTTCAAAAAGTTAAAGATGACCTCATGTAGTTAAAGATGACCTCATGTAGTTACAGATGACCTCATATACTTAAAAATAACCTCATGTGGTTAAAGATGACCTCATATAGTTAAAGATGACCTGCTGTAGTTAAAGATGACCTCATTTAGTTAAAGATGACCTTGTGTAGTTTAAGATGACCTCATATAGTTAAAGATGACCTCATTTAGTTAAAGATGACCTCATATAGTTAAAGATTACCTAATTTAGTTAAAAATAACCTCATGTGGTTAAAGATGACCTCATATAGTTAAAGATGACCTCATATAGTTAAAGATGACCTCATGTAGTTAAAGATGACCTCATACAGTTAAAGATGACTTCAAATAGTTAAATATGACCTCATATAGTTAAAGATGACCTCATGTAGTTAAAGATGACCTCAGGTAGTTAAAGATGACTTCAAATAGTTAAAGATGACCTCATGTAGTTAAAGATGACCTCATGTAGTAAAAGATGACCTCATATAGTTAAAGATGACCTCATGTAGTTAAAGATGACCTCATATAGTTAAAGATGACCTCATATAGTTAAAGATGACTTCAAATAGTTAAAGATGAGCTCATATATTTAAAGATGACCTCATTTACTTAAAAATAACCTCATGTGGTTAAAGATGACCTCATATAGTTAAAGATGACCTCATGTAGTTAAAGATGACCTCATATAGTTAAAGATGACTTCAAATAGTTAGAGATGACCTCATATAGTTAAAGATGACCTCATATAGTTAAAGATGACCTCATGTAGTTAAAGCTGACGTCATGTGGTTAAAGATGACCTCATGTGGTTAAAGATGACCTCATGTAGTAAAAGATGACCTGATGTGGTTAAAGATGACCTCATATAGTTAAAGATGACCTCATGTAGTTAAAGATGACCTCATATAGTTAAAGATGACCTCATGTAGTTAAAGATGACCTCATATAGTTAAAGATGACCTCATATAGTTAAAGATGACCTCATGTGGTTAAAGATGACCTCATGTGGTTAAAGATGACCTCATGTAGTTAAAGATGACCTCATGTAGTTAAAGATGACCTCATGTAGTTAAAGATGACCTCATATAGTCAAAGATGACCTCATGTAGTTAAAGATGACCTCATATAGTTAAAGATGACCTCATGTAGTAAAAGATGACCTGATGTGATTAAAGTTGACCTCATGTGGTTAAAGAGGACCTCATATAGTTAAAGAGGACCTCATGTAGTTAAAGATGACCTCATGTAGTTAAAGATGACCTCATGTACTTAACATTACTACATAGTTATCAGTGAAATTTCATCTCGTTAGACTCCACTCGGTCCTTAACGACAGCTCCTGATGGATGATGTGTTAAAGTTTTCAGATACATATACATGCATACATACATACATACATACATACATATATACATATATACATATACATACATATACATATATGTATGAATGGACCCTCTCAGAGCCGATGAGTCAGGGCTCACCTGAGAGGATGAAGAAGATTCCGGAGATGAAGGCCAGAATGGTGCGCTGGGGGCGGATGTGACCGATGTTGCTGATGACGAAGGCCGTGAAGACGAAGAGCAGCGACACCATGGGGAACGGGGTGGCCGTGCGAACCATTTCTAGACAGAGAGAGAGAGACACACACAGAGACAGAGAAATGTATTTAAACTAATTACATAAGATAGCCTCTTTTTCATGATTGTGTATCAACTCTCTAAAAGTGATTCACACTTTTGCACGTGCTCAGTCCGTCTCCGTCTGGGTCTACTGTGTGAGTCAGTGTTTGTGTCCGTGCTAACCACCACCATCACCACCACCATCACCACCACCACCGCCACCACCGCCGCCGCTCTATTGAAGCAGTGCGGGAGGCGTCAGCTGTTGCCAGGCAGGAGATCTCCCTAGCTGTGTTCCAAATCGTTCCCTATCACTCACTCACTATTCCCTATAGTGTTCATGATATAGTGCACTATATAGGGAACAAACTAACTAGAATTCGGACACTACGCTGAACTTTTCTAAACGTCATTTGCGTGACGCAGACAGATGTGCCCACATCATGTAAACAAACCGGGCACTCACGAGGAAAGCTGGAGTTTGTATTGATGTTAAATGTTACATTTCCTTGATCAAGTTTTTTTTTATTAACTTTGAATGTTACATTTTCTATGTTAAATCCCAAATAAATTGTTGACATTTCTAAACGAAAGCCGGAGACTCCATCATTAAATGTATTTGTTTTAGCGGTTATTCAGCTTCTTCTTCTCCGGAAAAACACGACCGCATTACATTGTGGTATACGGGAGTAACATGTAGGGAACATCGTATGTACACTCAATTTTAAGTGCACTATATAGTGCATGAAATTAACCACTGAGAATTCGAACACCACTACAAAATGGCAAGCACCCTATATAGCGCACTATATCCGTGATAGGGAACGATTTCGAACACAGCTCTTGAGTGTGTGTGGAGACGGCTTCTTTAACCTGTGGCACACTGATTGGTGGCACAACAGGTGTGCAGTCTCACCAGCCCGGAGCCAATCAGACCGGGCCAGGTGAGGCTGCTTCAACCAGCCATCCTCCACACTGTTATTAAGGGATAACATGCTAGATGATCATACTCCTTAAGTATGTTACTGTTAACACGATCAGCGTTACCAAAAGGAGTGATGTCACCGCCTGATCACAGTAGGCCGGGTCTCACACTGTACTGATCTGTAGGGAGCGTGTGTGTGTGTGCGTCTGTGTGTACATGTGTGTGTGTGTCTTACTCAGTATGTTGGCTGTGTTCTCTGTAGTGATCTCTATCTCAGCATCGGTGGTGAAATACTCAGATGCGACGCACCTGCCTCTCTCTGGCCCTGCAGACAGACAGACAGGCAGACAGACAGGTAGACAGAAAGGCAGACAGGTAGACAGGTAGACAGACAGACAGGCAGACAGACAGACAGACAGATAGGAAGACAGGTAGACAGACAGACAGACAGGCAGACAGGTAGACAGACAAACAGACAGGAAGACAGGTGGACAGAAAGACAGACGGACAAAAAAAGAGACAGACAAGTAGAGACACATAAGACAGAGTAGATGTTTGTTTCAGTTTAGATGATATTTCTGGCTTCTGTCCACACCACCAAACAGAGGGACAGACAGCTGTCCCCACCACCATACAGAGGGACAGACAGGTGTCCACACCATACAGAGGGGGACAGACAGGTGTCCCAACCATACAGAGGGGGACAGACAGGTGTCCACACCATACAGAGGGGGACAGACAGGTGTCCCCACCACCAAACCGGGGGACAGACAGGTGTCCACTACACCATAGAGGGGGACGGACAGGTGTCCCCACCACCATACAGAGGGACAGACAGGTGTCCACTACACCATAGAGAGGGACAGACAGTTGTCCCCACCACCAAACAGGGGGACAGACGGCCGTCCCTGTTATGAGGAGGTCTGCTCCCATACAGGGTGGGAGGTAGGGAGTTGAGCTATAGTGATGCATTGGGATGTGCATCCTATCCTAGCTTCTCTAGTACTTAGCATTGTGTAGCATCCTATCCTAGCTATCTCTAGTACTTAGCATTGTGTAGGATTTTATCCTAGCTATCTCTAGTTCTTAGCATTGTGTAGCATCTTACCCTAGCTATCTCTAGTACTTAGTATTGTGTAGCATCTTACCCTAGCTATCTCTATTACTTAGTATTGTGTAGCATCTTATCCTATCTATCTTTAGTACTTAGCATGGTGTAGCATCTTACCCTAGCTATCTGGGTTGTATACGGGGAATGGGTTAACCTAGTGATAGTTAGTGCTTGGCACTTGGTTCTATGAACATCCTTATGCCCCTTTTACACCGCCAGTACCAGATCAACTCACCACGACTTAGCATTGCACGACTTGGTTTGGTTCCAGGCACGTCGTGTTTCTATCTAGAAAGTTCCTCTTCAACGTGGGTGGGTCGTCATAGCACGCATGCTCGAAACTGGGACACATACGCGACCACGCGACACATAAACAAACAGGTTACACGCAGGAGCGTCTCCACCTCTGTCACGGCCCACGGCGGCTTCTTGCGCGCTGATCCTGCCGTGTTATCCTGTTATCCATGTGATCCTGCCATGTTATCCTGTTATCCATGTGATCCTGCCGTGTTATCCTGTTATCCATGTGATCCTGCCATGTTATCCTGTTATCCATGTGATCCTGCCGTGTTATCCTGTTATCCATGTGATCCTGCCATGTTATCCTGTTATCCATGTGATCCTGCCATGTTATCCTGTTATCCATGTGATCCTGCCATGTTATCCTGTTATCCATGTGATCCTGCCATGTTATCCTGTTATCCATGTGATCCTGCCAAAAAGTACCAGGGACCAGGTACCAGATACCTCATTTTGGTGATTGAAGCACAAAGAAAAGGCAGGCTGGTACTGGCGGTGGAAAAGGGGCATTACTGTACCCACAGAGATTTATCGTTGTTTCTCTGATTTCTGACTAATGTAC